>NC_045443.1:129569022-129590337 GCF_002776525.5 Piliocolobus tephrosceles | reverse complement strand
TGGGTGTGTCCTTCCACGACGTTCCGTGTGAACCTGGGTGTGTCCTTCCACGACATTCCGTGTGAACCTGGGTGTGTCCTTCCATGACGTTCCGTGTGAACCTGGGTGTGTCCCTTCACGACCTTCCATGTGAACCTGGGTGTGTCTTTCCATGACGTTCCGTGTGAACATGAGTGTGTACTTCCACGACACTCCATGTGAACCTGGTTGTGTCCCTCCACGACCTTCCATGTGAACCTGGGTGTGTTGTTCCACAATGCTCCGTGTGAACCTGGGTGTGTCCATCCATGGTGTTCTGGGTGAACCTGGGCATGCCCATCCACAACGTTCCGTGTGAACCTGGGTGTATCGTTCCACGATGCTCTGTGTGAACCTGGGTGTGTCCTTCCATGATGTTCCCTGTACTGTCACCTCACGCACAACCGTGTGGGGAAAATGTCTGCCTCATTTCCTACTTCCCTGCATTCTGCTATCCTCGCTAAGCAGTGTATTACAGAAATCCCTCGACATGAGCTCATCTTCCACCTGGCTGCTCAATACAGTGGATGGCTGTGCCCCAGTGACTGCTTTGTGCCTTTGTGCCACGTGACAAAGCTGCAACACACATCCTTAGATAGCAATCCCACGTCCCCATCAACATGAGGACGTCCCCTTTTCTAGTGCCATGCTGAGCAGGCTCGTTCCCTTAGGGTCTCACCTGTCCGGGGCATGAGAAGAGAGATCTCATCGTGCATTAAACTGGTCCTTCCTTCTCCAGACCAGTGAGCTGGAGCGGCCTCTCATACTTTTTGGCCAATTGGGATGGACTGTTCATATTCACAGGCCCTTCCTTTTTAAAAATAAGGGGGGGGGGGGGGGTCTTTATATATCTTCTCGATTTTTAAGAGCTATTTAACCCTTTACTTACACTGAGAATGGCAAATCATCTCCCTGCTCTATCACCCGCCTGCCCACCGCACTCACCGTACATGTGCAACACTCAGCTTCCTGTCATCTCCCCGCTCATCAGCTGCCTGCCCGCTGGGCTCACCGTATCTGTACAACGCTCGGCTTCCTGTCTCACTGCAGCCGTGTGCCTGTCTCCCCTGACTTCGGGGTCTGTGTGGGTCAGGCGGTCCCTTCCAGCTCACGGCCACAGGCACCGTCTCTTCAAGAGTATTCTAATACTGCTGCTGCACTGAAAACATTCAAGTCCTTCATCCCTCTGGACTCCGCTCTGGTCAGGCATGGGAGCAGCACTCCAAGCCCGTCCTCTTACTCGTGGAGCGCAAGGTGTGCAGCACATTCATGACAGAAAGGCCCTCCGGTTACTGTGGCAGCCAACCTCTGTTAACATGCCAAATCCCCATGGATGCCAGGCTATCTGCCCTGACACCAACAGCACCCTTATGCGGTTTGGGGGTCCCCATGGCTCATAGTGGGGCACATTCCCACCTGCAACACTGAGCATCATGATGGCGGCCTTCATCAGGATGTCCGCACCGCAAGCACACTGGCACCACCTTACCCAGCCATGTGTGTGCACGCATACAATCTTCACACCCATGAGAAGCGTTTTCACAAAAATAATATTAAATTTTAGTATTACTTTGGAGAAACTTCACAAGTTCATGAACGAAGTCTACCCACTCAAGAACAAAGTGTGTCTTCACACTTGGCACAGCTCATCCTGCATCTTTCAAGGTCACCTCATGCCACACTTCAGATGCCCTGTTCCTGCACCACTAAGGCCAAGCCTGAGACTTTATTGCTACTGAGAATAAAACACTTTTCCAATTTCTAGCTAGTAATTGCTGAAGGGCCAACAATGCAGAATGGATTCCACACTAAGCCCTTATCCATTCAACATAAACCATGCACCAAACTTATATTCATCACCATGGAAACGTATGTATAATGTACTGTTTAAAAAAAAAAAAAGTTTACAAAATAAGACATAGTGTGAGCCTTCGTAAAGAATCAGAAACATGTCTGGGAAGATGTGCAGCTAAATATTAATAATTGCTGCCTCTATAGGATCCTTGTTTTTCTTTACAGGCTTTCCTTTTTTTCCTCGAGGAACAAGTAAAGCATTTATAGCAAGAAAAATAATAATCAAACAATTTAAATGCAGCATTTGAATTACTATGATACCAACTGTCTTGTTAAAAAACAAATGGCGGGCTGGGTGCAGTGACTCACGCCTGTAATCCCAGCACTTTGGGAGGCTGAGGCGGGCTGACTGCTTGAGTCCAGGAGTTTGGGACCAGCCTGGGCAACATAGTGAAACCCTGTCTGTACAAAAAATACAAACATTAGCCAGGCATGGAGCTGTACACCTGTAGCCCCAGCCACCCGGGAGGCTGAGCTGGGAGGATCACTTGAGCCTAGGTGATAGAGGCATCAGTGAGCCAAGATCACGCCACTGCACTCCAGCCTAGGCAACAGACCCTGTCTCAAAAAAAAAAAAAAAAAAAAAAAAAAAGAGGTCAAAGCACACTTGGGGTTGTAGTTGCAGGGTCAGCTACTACCTAGGAGACCTCATGCAGGGACCATACTTGTCTAGTCTCAGGTTCCCTACTGGGAATTGACATGTCACTATGAAAGGCGAGCCTAGGCTGCACTCGGTACACAACCAGGCACAAAATAAGCAGAAGAAGTAAATATCCTATTACACTGTAACAGCAAGCACTTAGAAATTTTAAAATAAGAGAGTAATCTTTCTCCATGTCTCCCAATTGTGTTTTGACAGTTACAGTTTTTATCTTTAAAGCTAATAATAGGCTGGGTGCAGTGGCTCATGCCTGTATCCCAGCACTTTGGGAGGCCAAGGCGGGCGATCACCTGAGGTTGGGAGTTCCAAGATCAGCCTGGCCAACATGGTGAAAACCCATTTCTACCAAAAATACAAAAACTAGCAGGGCGTGGTGGCGCACACCTGTAACCCCAGCTACTCGGGGGGCTGAGGCAGAAGAATCACTTGAACCCAGGAGGCGGAGGTCACAGTGAGCCGAGACGGCACCATCGCACTCCAGCCTGACTAACAAGAGCGAAACTCCATCTCAAAAAAAAAAAAAAAAAAAAAAAAGATAGTAATAGATTTTGGCTGGGCGCAGTGGCTCATGCCTGTAATCCCAGTACTTTGGGAGGCTGAGGCAGGCGGATCACAAAGTCAGGAGTTCGAGACCAGCCTGGCCAATATGCTGAAACCCCGTATCTACTAAAAATACAAAAATTAGCCAGTCGTAGTGGCGCACGCCTGTAGTCCCAGCTATTCAGGAGGCTGAGGCAGAAGAATCGCTCGTACCTGGGAGGCAGAGGTTGCAGTGAGCCAAGATCATGCCACTGCACTACCGCCTGAGTGACAGAGTAAGACTCCGTCTCAAAAAAAAAATCTATTTTAATTCTCTTTTTCTTCTTTTCACAGGTGTTGACCATTCTTTCAATAGCCATTTTACTAACAGACAACTTTTAGTTCATAGTAAGTAAAACAACCCAAAATCTAAATCGTACTTTTAAGACTGAGGTACTCTGGAAGAGGTACCACATGTAAAAACTGAGGACGGCAAGATGATTTGTGTGAGCAGCATCACTAACTTACAATTTCAAGCAAATGTTGAGTATAAATAAAAGGAATAGATAAAACAGCAGAAACATAAATTCGTCTGAAGGAAAACGAAACCTAGTTTAAAATTAGATATCATGTATCGTCTTTAGTTTTTTCTTTTGTTTCTGCATTAGTGCTTCTTGCACCAATACCTCCTGCAAAGCTTCTCATTGACTCTATTTTCACACGGCCATCCCCGCAGGCCCTCACCTGTATATGTGGATGTCTTTGCATCTCCCGATCCTATCGCACCACTCCTGAGCTTTGGCATCCATCACTGGATTCAGGTCATTGTCATAAAACACGACGGTGTCTGCCTCTACAAGGTTTATACCTGTGGTACGGCTGTGAGTGGAGAGAATGGCACAAAAAATCCGCCTGTCTCTGTTGAAACTCCTCATCAGTTCCTAAGATGAAACAAAACCTAGAGTTAGCATTCTTGGAAAATGTTGGGAAACCTTTGACACATTTCACCATTTATCAATTAGAAATTATCCCATAGCAGGCCAGGTGTGCTGGCTCACGCCTGTAATCCCAGCACTTTGGGAGGCCGAGGTGGGCGGATCACAAGGTCAGGAGATAGACACTATCTGGTTAACATGGTGAAACCCCGTCTCTACTAAAAATACAAAAAATTAGCCGGGCGTGGTGGCGGACGCCTGTACTCCCAGCTACTTGGGAGGCTGAGGCAGGAGAATGGGGTGAACCCAGGAGGCGGAGCTTGCAGTGAGCCGAGATCGCGCTATTGCACTCCAGCCTGGGCGACAGAGCGAGACTCTGTCTCAAAAAAAAGAAAAAAGAAAAAAAAATTATCGCATAGCAAAACGGCTTGGTTTGTATTCCATTCAACACAAGGCTCACGTTAAAGCAACACCAAGGTCCCCGCACTATATTATGGCTCTTCCGTGCAGCCACCATCATCTTACACTCACCCATCTCCAACACCCTCATACCCATGGTTTAAATAACACCAGCCATGAGTGACAAGAAAAAGTTAGATTCCACCTTGCATTTACTGTCAGCTCAACTTGTAGGCCCCAAAAGAAAACAGCGTCTTACTGGGGAGGGATATGTGCTTTCTCATCTATCCTCAGGCAATGCCAGGGCACTTTACAGGCAACAAAAAGCCCCTGGAGTAAGGCTGAGGAAGCAGGAAAAACAAAACCATGAAGGACATTCCTCTAACCTCACTGAGGACCATGAAAGGAGATGACTTGAATACTTCTCTTCCGTAATTATTTCTGTGCCGGAAACAAAACCTAACCACTGAACAACGCTCTTCCTTCGAAGCATTCTGACTGTAATTTGTCACGCTATTACCAAGAAAACCTGTTACATCACCTTTTGCTCTATTTGTTCTAGGCCTCTTCAGCGTGTGCATGAGCATGTGTGTGAGATAAAGCAGGTCGCGTGGCTTACAGGGCAGCATCTGGGGGACAATGGGCCATGCTACTAAAGCTGGCTCTGAAATGCTGCTGACAAGGGCCCAGCGCACCACATGGAATGCTGGGCACGGTTTCTGCTCATGAAGCTGCCGGGGCACAGGGCCCAGGGACAACCCCTTATGCACTCACTCTTCTGCTGAACACTGACTTTGTTCCCAGCTGTGGATTACCATCAACGTTTCAACGACGACTCTGCAGACAGATCTCACGTGGTGTGTTTGTCGTTATGTAAGTAAAGGGTTCTAAATACATCACCACTAAGGTTCAAATCCATACTGCCAGGCTGCCTTCTAGAACTATACTAGTTTATGCCTCCACAGCAGGCTATGAGAGTGTCTGACTCACTGTGCCTGATGAATCAAAATAGCCTTGGCAAATCTAGTAAGTAAACAACAGGCATATTATCTTAACTTGTATTTCCTTTAATTCTAAATTGGTTGGAACTGTTTTCATATTTTTACCCCGTAGTTACCTCTTGAAGTACACCAGTATTGTCTTAATGATGACTGCAGGTCACCAGTGTTTATTCTGAGACATCAAGACTGCATTTACCTAACAACATGGCTTTCAATAAAAAATATCAAAGGATGGATTGAGACTTAAGGAAGTTCAAAGGCTCATTAAGTCCTTCCCCTTTCACTTAGAAGGGCCATGAGACCACTGAATTTACACAGCACTCAGGCCTTAAACACCGGTGACTGACCCATCAGGGACAAGGTAAGCAATGTCCTTCTCACCTGCCGTTGCTCACTGCTGGCATTTTCATCGATTCTTACATAGGTGAGGTAATGGAAGTTCAAGAACATCTCTAAAATGTCCAACATCAGAATCATCTGTGATAAAATCAGCACCCGACGTCCTTCAGATTTCAACTTCTGAAGCAATATAGCTAAAGCTTCCAACTTTCCTGGGAAACGAATCAAATCAAGAGTGTCTCATCATCCAGGGCCAGCCCAGCTCACACACGGGCCACACCACCAACTGCTCCATACCTGAATCGAACTGCACCAGCCTCAGCTCAGGGAACTGCAGCAGGCGCGGAGCCGTCGTCTGCCGCAGCTGCTGGAAGTAAGGTGCAGCGTGCTCTCTCAGGCCCTCCCTGAAGATCCTCATTCTGTGGCTGTACAGGGGTGGCGGCCGCGGCACCCGTAGGGACGGGGGTGCTGCCACCACGGGAGGAATCACAAAGGCAACCCTGAGGAGCAGAAAGCATGTTTTATCACCACCAGGAGCCACACACCTTCACCCAGCAAGGGGGCTCCCAAAAGATGAGGCAGAGACCTCCGGCAGTCCAAGTCCCAGGAAACAGCAGGGCTCAACCCAGTCACATGGGGACGTGACTGTTGGCACACGGGCAGGGGCCCAACGAGGCAGATCCTAACCAGTCCTGGCCAACAACCACCACCTTAGGGACTAATTCAGACAGTCCAGGGCTGATCGATCAATGGGGGTGGATTCCCCAGGCCGCAGGCACTAGTTCAGAGATGAGCCATCCTCTTTCCAGTGTGTCTTCAGCTGGAAAGTTTGGGACAAAGGTGTACTGTCTCGTGGATCCGAGAACTGCTATAGACTGTCCCACCAGGACGGGGGCCAGACTCAGGGTGAAGGAATCTTTAGGACAATGACAATATAGCAAAGATCACACAGCCAACCTGAGGCCCACCTTGCAACCTGTGGAGGTCACCTGCACCAGAAGGCCCTTGCTATGGACATCAGCTATGACTCACTCCCAACGGTATACAAACTGAATGAATGGTCAAATGTTCAATGAGGGAGGAGTACACAAAGACAAACCAGTACTCGAAAGAAAAACTCCAGGAGCACAAGGTCACTGACTTAGCCACTCCCAGACCAGGAGAAGCCAGAGGTGGCTTGTTCGGCCTTGGAGAAGCACTCCCAGTTTTCTTTTTTTCCATTAATTCTGCTTCCTGATCTGAAAGCACTGAAATAAGTAGATCCTGAAAACTGAGCTGAGCCAAGGCACAGGAAGAAGCCAGGTTTCCCTTTGTAGACAGGATACAACTATGAGACATACGACAGCTGCAAAGAAGGGAAGAAAACATGTCTGAAGCAGAGCCTGGAGACCGGGTCCAAGCAGGGAGTGGAACTGCAAACAGGGTGACGCGCTCTACTGAAACCAAGCTCAGTGAGAGCGGCCAGGTGCCCACCGTGCCCACCAGAGCTCGGATTTGCTCTCTATTAACGCATGTTCTGAGCTCAACTCCGGCACGTGTTTCTCATCACGTAACGTTCACTCACTCATGCGGATCTTTTAATGCAGTCATTGTTTTGAAAGAATCAAATGGAGAAAGTCCTTAGCAACACAGTCATTTGTCCCCAGGCACAGTGTGAGCTCAGTGCTGTGGCTCTGCCCCAGGGCTGCCAACTTCCTTCAGAAGCCGTGCCTGAGCTCAGTGCTGTGGCTCTGCCCCAGGGCTGCCAACTTCCTTCAGAAGCCGTGCCTGGCACTGAGACCCAGATAATAAAACCATCTAATCCCAAAGCTGAAGACCTCAAAGTGTAACTTCAAAACAGACTGCTAAGGGACAGCGTGGGGAGAAGCCGATGGGAATAAGATGAACATCCACGAGACAAGAAGGGGCCTTGCTGGGGCACAACGCAGCCAGAGAGCACCGAAAAGGCCACGAGGTCTGCAGTACCTGTCAATAACATCCTGCAGAGACTCTTGACACTGACAAAGCGTCAACATCAGCTCACTTGGACTTTCTGAGGATGAAGTGTAAATGTGTGCTGGCCCGGCCTCCTTCTCACGACGGCCATCCAGGGACCCACGCCACTGTACCCTTCCGTGGCCAGGCAGGGCACAAATCCTTAGCAAGTCTCTGCCATAGACTGGAGCTTGGGAACAGCGCCGCTCGTTGACCAAATAAATCTGATCCAGGCGCTCTTTCAAGAGTCTGGTCTTCTCCTCCTTTATCAAAAAGTGATGAAAAACAGTTACTTGAGAAACAGAACGACAAGTTACCATCTTCACCAAACCCCCTGGAATTTCCCACGTAGGGGATCCACTTCAATATCCAAGGTCTTGTGTTACAGGAAATAGAGAATGAAATGAAGCCGAGAGTTACAGGAAATAGAAATGGAAAAGAAGCAGAGAGCACAAGCATTCTCTTCTTTGCCAAGATGGGAAGTATTTCTCAAGACACAAGTGAGTAATTCCAATGCCCAGGAAGACTTGCAGAAGGACATAAAAAATACAAAAAAAGATTTCGGCAGTCGTAAGTCCAGTTTCATTTCTTGTATTAGGAAATTTGTGTTTTAAAATAAGAATTCACTAACATAACTTGAGGATTCACAGGAGCCTTTAAATATCACAACCAAACACAACAAGCAGCTCTTAAAGCCACTTGTCCACATACACCAGGGTCTCAAGCTCAGGTGCTTACCTGGGTTGGCCCTCCAATGGGAGAAGCTGGTTTGGAGGCCGTTCCAGGTTCTCCCACAGCCAAGGCATTCACCGCCACGCGGCCCGGAACGCCAACTACAAATGTATAAAGGAAGAGGTGAAAAGGAACGCCAAGTTCGCAGGATTTCATCTGCCACCAGCATGCTCCATGGAACCTCGCCCTCCACCAGCACACTCCGCAGAAAGTCATTCTGCAACAGCATGTACCCAATGCCTCATCCTCCACCAGCACATGCCTGGAATGTGCATAGCTCAAACTTAAATACTTTAGATCTGCCACAGAAGCATGTTGGCTCCCAGGCCATGACTGGAGCTGAATGGAGCCAGGAGTTTATCCCTTTCCTTTGGGAAGCACTCCAGAGCCACCCAGAAGCATCCCAGCATACATCCAAGGCCCTGGGTGCCCCATCGCCATCAGCATGTGGCCACCTCCTAGCCCAGGTGACAGCCTGATGACTGTGAGGCCTCTGCCTGCCATGAGCAGCCCAGCCCTGGCAGGACGTCCACCTAGTCCTCATGACTGCAACAGAGAAAGCCAGTGCCCGTTTCATATCCGTTCCCTGGAGCTGCTCCTGACATGACACCAGCTACCAGCCAGGGCCAACGAAGAAGGCAGAAGCCATGCCACTTAGTGCGGTGACTTTCCTATAAAGATGTGGTCATAGAGGTGTCTGAGTGCTGAAAAGGGGCCCAGGGGTTAAGAGTCACCTTAGGGGAAAACAAGGGGAGAGAGGCTGAGGTTGTCAGAACTCAGCACTTGAGGGTAGGGGTGTCTGGGCTCAGACCCTCAGGGTCCAGGACTCCAGTTGGTACTGGGGTCTCTGAAGCTGAGGAGGGCTTCCACAGGACAGTGACTCATCAGCCCACAAAGAAGGGTGCAGCAGCTGGTTCTGGAATCCCCAAGATGCCTGGTTCTGGGAGTAGGGGCAAAACCTGGCAAGTGGAACTGTTGACCACGGTGGCATGCAGGACTGCTGCTGGGTGACGCTAACAGGACTGGAGAACAAGCCATGGCCCCTCCCCACTCCAGGCTCGCAGCCTCCTCTGATGCCTAACAGAGCCTAACAGGTTGGCAGTGGCCCACCCAACATCACTGCCCACTGTGCAGAGGTGGGGCTGGAACTGAACGGACACCACTCGGCCACCAGGACAAGGCTCCATCCCAAGGAGACAGCCTCGCCCCTCTAGACGCCCAGCTGCCTCCACGGGTCTCTGGGTTCCAGAGGACACACCACGTCACGACAGGGCACATCCAGGGAGACCCAGGGCCAAGGCAGGGGCAGAGTGAGGACTCAGAGGTGAAGCAGGTGGCGAGACAGGATGAGGAGTGGCAGCTCGGGCTGGACAAAGAACCAGGCCCTGCGTGGGTGGCTGCACGGTCCCACTCCCAGGGGAGACTGAGCACACTGAATGTGTTGGCAATATACAAACAAGCAAGATTTCTCATGATTCCAAATTTCTTGTGAGAACACAAACAAAACAAAACCCTAAGGACAGTGGAGGCTGGTTATATCCAACCAATATCTTTGAAAGCACAAGAAAAAGAAAATAAATCAGGCTGACACTATGACACATCTACAGAAATCAGAGATGGCTGCACACTAGACTGTGCTGTTCTGAGATACAGTCAAAGACACATGAATGCCTTCCACTCGCCTGAGATGGAAGAGAAGGAAGCTTCCAAGCCAAGTCTCCCTCCTGCTCAGAGCACCCTACCTTGTGGGGTCAAGGGTGCAGGGCTGGGACCGCCGGCCAGGGGCTTGCTTCCCAGGGCGCCGTGCACAGCGCCCGCCTGAGACACGGTCTGCATCACCACGGGGCCAGGGGCTCGAAGGTAGGGTTGCCCGGGGGCGGACACGATCTGGAGGACGCTGCCTGCAATCACAGGTCCGCTAGGTGTCAATAACAGGCACATGTACATCACAGTCACACACTCCAGGCACTCCCAAACAGTACAAAATCAGTCGACAAACTGAAAATCAAATCTAAACAAACAAATCAATGCAAAGTTCAGTCACTGTGAGAAAAGTGGCAACCCATCACCAACAGTGGATGGCGACACACTAAGAGACAAGGTCTCTTGCTCAATGTCAAGAAAAGGCCATCTACCCTCTGTGCCTTACGGAAGGTGTGTGACATACAGCCGCTGAGGACCTGCTGTGCCGCTCAAGGTACTGAGCTGGACGTCCTCACTCCCAGATCACCGCAGTCACTTCTGACAGCAGTCAAGGGAATGAAGAAATGGAACAAAACCCTGTTTTCAGCCCAGATGCCTGTGGCTTTTCTGCGGCTTTTTAAGGAGGCTGCCGCTTTGGATCTTGTATGACTACATCTTTCTGACTTCTTTTACCCTGGAGATAGCTTCCCATGTCATACTTGATGAAAACTGGCAGCCATCAGAGATGTTACCAATTGGCCCTGCCTCTGTGGGCCAAAAAAATGTTTAAAAAAAAAAAAAAGGAAGGAAACCAAACTGAATCGTTTCTCTGTGGCCGGCCTTGCTCTGCGGAGATGTGTGTCTCTCCAAGGCAGTCAGCGGGCTCACCCCACGAATGACAAAACGCTCCACCCTGACAATACCACAGGCAGCGATCATGAGGAAAGCACTGGGGAGGCGGCCGCTGAGGCTGCAGTCAGGGAAGGTGGGGGAGGTGCCGCCAGGGCTGCTGTGTGGGGGCGGGAGGGAGGCAGCCCCTAAGGCTGCTGTCGAGGAAGGAGGGGGAAGGCGGCTGCCGGGGCTGCTGTGGGTGTTCCCTGAACCCTAAACTAAAACAGAGTGAGCTAACGATCCCACCACCAGGACAAGGCACCACTCAATTCCTCTCCCTCACTTTTTTTAAAGAGCAGTTACTATATAAACACACTGCTCTTCACCAAAGATCTGGGCTTTGGGTCTGGGAGTTAAAATTAAGTCTGTTGATAGAAAAAAATGATTTCTCATACATAAAATTACCAATCCTGTGGTGTTTTGGGGAAAATCTGTCTCACACCTGTATTAGAAAGCAGCAAATATTTCTGTTACTTATCTATTATTTAGAGATGGGGGTCTCACTCTGTGATCAGGCTGGAGTGCAGTGGCACGATCTCGGCTCACTGCAGTTTCAACCTCTGGGGCTCAGGTGATCTTCCCACCTCAGCCTCCCGAGTAGCCTGGACCACAGGAGAGCACCACCACGCCTGGCCAAATATTTCTACTTTGATCTACAAAATACGAAACTCTCTTCAAAGAGCAGATGCTGGGAACGAACATGCCTGTTGTTTGTCTGACACGCGTCAAGCACAGGCAGCCCAGTGGCTGATGAATGGCGTCTCGCGGGGCCGGTCCTCCGTGGACCATGAGACGCATCATTGGACACGAGGAAAAGCCTGAAGCGTAAATGCACGAAGCAGGCCTGCAGGCAGCAGAGCTCATGGTGAGGCGCTTTTGTCAATTTCGGCGTCAGTGCTCTCTCTTCCTGATCCTTACCTTGCAGCTGCAGCGGCTGGCCCGCCGTGAGCTGCCGGAGCTGGCTGTGCGACAGGGTGAACTTGCTGCCCTGGAACTGCAGTGTCACCGGCGTCTCCGGCTGAGCCACGCGGCTCTGTGGTCCTGCGATGGATGCCAGCTGAGCTATTTTCACTACCTCGCCACCTGTTGAAACGGAGATGGAAAGGTGAATTCAGATCATTTTGGAAAAAATTTGGGTGTGTCATATTGACAATCATTTCTTGCATATAATGACCATCTATCATAAACTGAAGCACCACAGAAATGTTTATCAGGTAGTGTTTTCTACCACTTTTTAAAAATAATTATTTTCATTAAAAAGAGAAAACAAAATGTCAGATTTTAATGGTTAACTTCACTTAACCATAATTGGTAGGAATTTTAGATATCAGATATTGATAATATTAAGGAAGCTATTAAGGAACATTTTACTTTTCTACCCAAACAATAAAAAAGCAGCAAACATCAAAAACAGCAGAAATCAGCTGCATGAAGTGGCTCATGACTGTAATCCCAGCACTTTGGGAGGCTGAGTTGGGTGGATCACATGAGGGCAGGAGTTCGAGACCAGCCTGGAAACAGGGTGAAAACCCATCTCTACTAGAAATGCAAAAAAAAAAAAAAAAAAAAAAAAAAAATTTAGCTGAGGCATGGTGGCAGGCGCCTGTAATCTGAGCTACACAGGAGGCTGAGGCAGAAGAATCGCTTGAACCCGGTAGGCAGAGGTTGCAGTGAGCTGAGATTGGGCCATTGCACTCCAGCCTGGGCAACAAGAGTGAAACTCCACCTCAAAAAAAAAAAAAAAAAAAAAAAAGCAGAAATTGATTTGTAATACACTTGGAAACTCACACATGAACCTTTTAGAGAACTTTATAAATGTGGAAAGTACCTGTCCAATTTAGCTCACAAAGAGAGACTGTATCTTCACAAATATAAAAAATAATTAGCTTCAATTACACCCATAACTCTCCAAAATCTAGGAATGCATTTTTATTTATTTTGTGAGAGACAGGGTCTGGCTATCAACTAAGCTGGAGTGTGGTAGCAGGATTATAGCTCACTGCAGCCTCAAACTCCTGGGTTCAAGCGATCTTCCCACCTCAGCCTCCCGGGTAGCTGGGACTACAGGTGTGAGCTACAGCATCTATAAGATCTAGCAATGCCTCTAAATACATAAATAAATCACATACATAAAAAATCTTTAAGATATAAAACTTCATACTAATTTGAATTAGACGGTAAAAGTCAATCTATAACATCTACTGTTTAAAAAAAAAAAAAAAGTAAAATTTAGCGCTGCTTAAAACACTTTTTT
This sequence comes from Piliocolobus tephrosceles, assembly GCF_002776525.5. NCBI lineage: Eukaryota > Metazoa > Chordata > Mammalia > Primates > Cercopithecidae > Piliocolobus > Piliocolobus tephrosceles. The sequence continues at coordinate 129,577,077 of NC_045443.1, read as the reverse complement.
TGAAAAAACATAACTCAGACGTGGTCATATGCCCCCACCTCAAAAAGGTATTACCTTCCAGCTACAACTGAACAACAGGTTTAAAGATTTATTTCCCAATGGTTGATACTTGAGTCTAAATGTTCTTCCCAAGAAAATCCATGCCAGAATTATTAGTGATATGACAAAAAGAACCGTTAGTAAGAGACTAGAAAAACGTCTAGAGGTATCTTGCCCACAGAGTAACTGTGAACAAGGAGGGGAAAACGGAAACAGAAGACAGAGATTTGTGCACAGAAGTGTCAATGTCCCAACAATCCTCCTTGCTCCATACACAGGTGAGAATCGACCCACAGGAAAAGCAGTTTTGCTCACTTTACAGATCTCCCAAAGAACAGCTCCTCTGGCAACCACCACCATGACTTTCATCCCACGCAAGACAGTGTCTAGTTTGATAAAGATGTAACATATGCAATTGCTTTCTCCCTTAGGGCAGTTAACTAGGACAATTCCTCTTTATTTTTGGGCAATGGGAGAGAGAGACACTTGTAAGGAAAGACAATTAGTTTGAACTCAGTGTCTCTCTGCATCACTCCCTCTCCCATCTCCATCTTTCCAGGAAAGCCTCCACACGATCTGGCTACACCAATGAAAGAAGCAGTTGAGGTGGCACTGGAGAAACAACATAATACTTTAAGTCAGGATAATTTCCACCACAGAATGAATAGGGTACATATAAGGTCTGAAAACATACTAATCCCACTGGACACAGCAAAATGTTCTGTATTTGAAAAATTAATAACTGTGTTTTTTAAGTCATTAAATTGTTACAAGTTATCTTGATTGAGCAATTATTCATCCCAAGTTTAAGTTTGGTAACAGGCGAGAGATTAAAAAGAGCTAATGTTTTTTAGGAACCTAAAGCTCGTTCACATGACTGGCAAGGAAGCGACCTTAACAAAAGCAGTCGCTGTCACTCTAGGAGCATCTGCTCCCCCAGAGTGCACCTGTGTGGCTGGTGGAACAAGGCCAGGGCTAACACTGGGAAGTGCCGACAACAGCACCAAAGCAGTGAGCGAGCGCAGCAGGAAAGCAGAGCTGGATGGCGGAGTCAGGAGAGAGAGCACAGACAGGAGAAGGCCGGACGCAGCCTCCGGAGAGGCGCTCCCTGCTAGACTCATGCCGGAGGTGGCTGCACTGGTGAGAGGCAGCGCTGGGCATGGGGCTGGGGAAAGACACAGGAGTGGACAGCAAGGCTCCTCCTACATCCCCGTGTTCTTAACACAACTCCTCTGGGGTAGAGAGATGGCAGAAACCTGGAAAGGTGAGGCCACTTACTAGGCAAGCGGGCCTGGGCCTGCGAGGTGAGCACCAGCCTCTGAGGCAGCGCGCTCTGCCCGGCCGCGTGCGAGGGGGCCTGGGGCTGGGGCGGGGGCTGGCCTGGGGTGGAGGCCTGTGCTGTGGTCTGGGCCCGCAGTTTCGCAGGATGGGCCGGGCTAGCGGCTGTGCTGGAGGCCGAGGCGGGCTGGTGTCGTGGAGCACTGGCGGAAGCCTGAGAGGTCTGAAACGGGGCTGCTGCTGCTGCAATTGATAAGGTTTGTTTGTGCAAAGCTGTTAGAGGTTCTTAATAAAATACAATATTTTAAAGCGAATTTTAAAGAAATAAAATAAACATTTCACACTGTCTCTCAAATGAGAAGACCCCTCTTAAGGAAAAAAAAAAAAAAAGGAGGGGCCATATAGTTTACAGAGTGAGAGAAACGTAATTTTACATGTTGCTAATTATCTTCACTTTGAGCTACAGTACTCTACGCAGTACATTTCTCAGAGTAAACAGAAACTGTTAGAAGTCAGCCCAACCAAACATTAGTATCAATTAGAAACTATTTCCTAAACACACAAAAAAAACATCAACAGAGCTTCCACTCATATTTCTATAGAGAACGCTGGCAACAATGCAGGTCTCCGCATTTATTTTTAGCTCAGAAAACCCGATGGACATGGTGTGGAGGGCCCCTTTGGCCACGTGGTGAACTACTACTTTTAACTATTTTGATGACCTTTGCTACTCTATCCTTCCTCAAAAGAATAATCAAGTTCAAGTGACAGCACAAAATACAATATGAGCAGACGTTCTCAGGAGTCTCCTAGACGACTGCACGCATGCGCCTCTTGTCAACAGAAACAGCCTGCCCAGTGGCTGTCAGTATCAGATCAACACTTATTAACCTAGGAGTGAAACTTCTTCAATAGGGAAAACATCCATTACCAGCCATCAAAAAGTCTAAAACTCATCAAGAACTCAACAAGGCACCTTCAGAGAGCCAGCAGGTGGTGCCTATTCCCACTCAGGGACGATTACAGCGTCCAGAGGCGCAAGAAGAAAGTGCCATGAACTTGTCCCACAAAAACCTCCATAAGGCGGAGAGCAGACAACTACGTGACGTCTACCTTTTGCCTCCGGATTGGCAGAGAATGTGGCGATGGGCGGCCGTCCTCGAAGCGGGCCCTGTGGAGCAGGAGAGGCCGTGGTGGGGGCTGCCGTCCGGGGCGGGTGAGCGCTGGGGAAAGCCACGGTGCGACCCTCGGGCTTCTGGCCATACTGCACAGGCTGAAACAACCTAGATGCCCGTTGGTCCAGGCAAGAAGACACAGAGCATCAGACCACAGAGAGAACAGGCCACCTCAAGGAGCCGGGGTTCACCGCTGCCCACAGGAAGCCAGCTTAGGGGCCAGCACCCAGAGTGCAGTTTACAGAGGGAAGGGAAAGATGCCTAAGTATTGTCCTAGGTAAGCTCCCCCTGAGCCCGGTAGCAGTGGCTAACAAGACTTAAGTACACCAAAGTGGTATGTTACATCCACCCAGATATCTGGGAATACAAGGATGAAAGCTGTTTTAACTTTCACAACCGTATCAATATAGATTAGAAAACAATGCATCTATTATAGCACAAGGGCTAAGGGTAGTGAGGAGAAACATCAACTTGACAAAAGTCTGATCAAGTGGCCGTACCAGTGATGGTTCACTGTTGCCTCAAACTCCTGGCTTCAAGCAATCCTCTTGCCTCAGTCTCTAAGTAGCTAGGAATACGGGTGTGCACCACCACGCCTGGATTATATGATTTTTTTTTTGGAGAGATAGGGTCTCACTATGTTGCCCAGGCTGGTCTCCAACTCCTGGGCTCAAGCGATCCTGCCACCTTGGCTTCCAAAAGCATTGGGATTACAGGCGTGAGCCACGGTGCCCACTTTAAGCTGGGAACTATACTGGCCATTTTCAAAACTCCTATACAATGTAACAAGCAGAGATGGCCATCAAAAGTCATTTTTAGGCCGGGCGTGTGGTCTCACACCTGTAATTCTAGCACTTTGGGGGACTGAAGCAGGAGGATTCTTTGAGCCCAAGAGTTCAAGACCAGCCTGGCAACAGAGTGAGACCCCTGTCTCTATTAAAAACTTTTATAAACTTTTTTGTAAAAAGCCATTTTAAAAAGACAGACTAGCACCCACTAGAATGGGTGCTATTCATTTAACTGAGGGCCGCAGGCTCCCTGAGGAGCAGCCTGCTGGGTCGTGGCTCCTCAAGCTAAGCAGAAACCTCTGGTACTGACGAGGGGAAGGTGATCCACTGAAAGTCCCAGTGAAGCCAAGTACAGAAGTGCCAACAAGAAAGACCTGTCTGCAGAACTGACCCCTTCATCTCCAAATGCCTCTTTCCTTTCCTTTCCTTTTTAACCCAAGCATAGGATTTTGGATATTTCCAATTGCTAGATTTAGACTATGAGTCATTTATATCTTGTTTTAATCATCTAACGTGTCTGTCCCTCCCAGCCTCACGACACTGGCAAAAGCATCACTTCAGAATCATTCACATGTCACTTGTAAGACAATGACATCACGGTGGGGGTGGAGCCCTCTGCCTGCCACACTCACGACACGTGTGGTCTGGCCACACCAGCCTCCACCACAGGAGGCACCAGGTTAAATGCAGCCCTGACACCCACCCTACCCTAAAACTGCCACGAAGACGATCAAGGAGGTTGCTGTTCAGGGAGGCAAGCAGTTGCACTGCACCACACAGCCTAAAAGGCATCTGCACAGCCACATGTACCACAGCCAAGGACATCAGCAAGGTCCCAAGAGCAGCAGATAACCCAACTACATTAGCAGCCTTTCTTTCACCACGCATAGACCTGGGTCAGCTGCGGGGACCCTGGGAGCCGACCCTCCCTGCTGCCTCTGGGTCGCACGCACCTGCTGGCCTTCAGCTTTGCTGCTGCTGGTCGGGCTGCTGGGGCTGCTGAAATGGAGATTTCCTCCATGAGTTTCCGTGGTATCTTTTTCTTAGACAGCAATTCTGCCTCGTGACGAGTGATTTTATTTTCTAAGCTGATGAGATCAAACATAGAAAGATCTGTTTCCTAGAAAGAAAAAGAAAAAAAGTCTTGCTGCATGAAGTGGCATAAAAAGCACCTAAGAATCAAAACTGATTTCTATGGCAGGGCCCTAACGTGGGCATCCAGACGCGCCCCCTCTAACAGCCGCTCGGCAAGCAGACCCTCCTCCACGCCAATACACAGGTGCTGTCATGCCCTTGGTGAAGTTCTACAGATGGACCGTGTATGCTCAGCTACTTTTTACAGTCCACAGTCCACACAACGCCAAGAAAGCCTGCCCTCTGCATCTTTCCACTCTGTGGGCCTGTCTCCCTCGGGTAAACTTCTGCAATTGCAATTGCAGAAGAAGAGCTGGTTGAGAACCCATTTCCAAGAATGGTTTTATCTATAATGTGCCTGGAAAAGACATCCAACAGTGATTCCGCTTTCTGTGATTCCACTTACCCTCCAGAAATCTCTCTCCAGTGCCTTCAGGATTAGAGATGCGGACGGATATTCCAGCGGCCGCGCCACGTAGGAAGAGCCTGGGTGCCGGGGTTCCACGAGCCCAGGGTGATTGCAGATGCGCTGCAGCCGCACAAGGATGCTCAGGACATTGACAAAGTGCCCGCTCTTCAAGGCCTCCTGAGTGCTGCCCGTGGAGGAAGAAGCAGGAAGCATTCAACCCAAATGGCACGTGGACACATTCCCACCCTCACGACCAACTGTCTCAACTCCAGAAAGCCGGGCAGAAGCAGATGTTCCTAGGTCCGTGTACTGAGTTAGACAGAGTGGCCATTCAAGTCCACGTCCCAGGCAGGGCCTTCTGCACTCGCTTGCCATCCCCATTTAGAGTGACACCGCCCCACCAGAGCTGACCAGAGACAGCCACTCCAGTTCATCCTTCATTCACAATCACAGCAAGGGCTCTCAAAGAGACGTGGGGGCAATCGAGGGGGAAAAGCAAAGTGAGGGGCAGGGTGAGCGCAGCAGAGCAAAGCCCCTCAACACCCGCTTGGCAGCTCTGATGCCCGGTCCTGCACTGGCCCTGCAGGCAGTGCGCAGGGGGAGACGAGGCCCCAGGTCCATGTCCTGTGCGTCTTACCACTCAGTGAAGGGGGCAGACGGAAGGACCTACAACGCACACTGGGACCAGGGCTGGGTAGGAAATGGGACCGTGGTAGGGAGGAGCCCTCTGGCGTGAGCACAAAGCACCAGGCGGCCTGAGGGAGGAAACCGGGGTGACAGTGACGATAGGTAACTTGTCTGGAGAGAGATTCAGGAAGGAGATGGCAGACTCATGGGAAGAGAAGGGAGGAGAGAGCAATGGCAAATTTCCAACCCAAACAACTGGGTTGATGGTGGTGCACACCCTAAAACAGGAACACCAGGGAGGGAGCCAGGCTTGGGAAAACACGAGCTCAGTTCTGCCATGCTGGACGTGAGGAGCTCAAGGGTCAGCTCAAGCGCAGGTGACAGAAACCACCATGACAGCAGCACAGAACCCAACCAGGGCCAGCACGGAGGCTCACGCCTGCAATCCCAGCACTTTGGGAGGCCAAGGTGACAGCAGCATGCACCACAGAACCCAACCAGGGCCAGCGTGGTGGCTCGCCTGCAATCCCAGCACTTTGGGAGGCCAAGGTGGGCGGATCACTAGAGGTCAGGGGTTCGAGACCAGCATGGCCAATAGTAAAACCCCGTCTCTACTAAAAATGCAAAAAAAAATTAGCCAGGTGTGGTGGCGCATGCCTGTAATCCCAGCAACTCGAGAGGCTGAGGCAGGAGAATCACTTGAACCTGGGAGGCAGAGGATGCAGTGAGCTCAGATCGTGCCACTGAACTTCAGCCTAGGTAACAAGAGTGAGACTCCATCTCAAGAAAAATTTAAAACAAAACAAAACAAAAACAAAAACAAAAACCCAAGCAGGAGGGCTCCACGGGGGAGCCGATGCCTGGAGTCCTGAGTCCCCACACAGCTAGGCGTTGGCGCATGAGAAGCACATTTCATGGGGGCTGAGCAATGAGTGGAGACCGAAAAATGGAGACAAGCATCGGGAGAGCTCCTGCGAGCCTGGCTCTGGAGAGCAGCGGTGGGAAGGAAAAAGAGGCCAGGGAAGGACTTACATGCACAAGGGCCGGGGCACAGCACATGCTTCAAAAAAAACGGCTGAGAAGATGGATGATTCCAGAGAAGGGATGGGACTTAAAGCCCACATGGAGGGGCTGATAACAGAAAGGCAACTCGCCCTGGCTAACAGGAACCAGGAGAGGCCAGCACAAGTGCAGGGTGGTCTGGGCAGGTAGGGAGTCTGGTCTGGCAGCTCTGGAGCTCACGGTACAGAAACACGGGTGCCGCCCTCACAGCAGCGGGTGTGGCATGGTCCCTGCAAGAGGGAGGAGCTGACCAGGACAGGACGCTCCTGGACCCCCCGAGGATCCTGTGGAGCACCAGACAGCGCCCCAAACACTTGATTACCAGGTGCTCTAGGGGGGCGAGGCGTGCGCACACCTAATGCACTACAGCTTGATTTCACAAGCTCGGAAAGAAAGAGGAAAACGTGCATGAGAAGTCCGAGTGCCCTCCTGCCATTCCGCCCAGGGAGCAGATGCCACCCAGCCAGCGTGAGACCAGCAGAAGAAGACATGCTTTCCCGCTACAGGTCCCAGGGCCACCAGCCTCTCACACCTCAGACGACATGCAACCCTGAAGGCAAACAACCATGTTGCGTGGGCACAAGCCCAGAAGGGCAATGGGTCAGACTCCCCGAGACGGTCCCTGTACACAGGGCATGGTCAACGTGACTCCCCTGACATGCTGGCGCCCAAACCCTGCATACGCTGTGAGTCCTCCCCACTCAAACGACAACTAGTGTGTTACCAAAGCTGACATAGGCTGATTTCAGTATTCTACTGAAAAATCTGACACCACAGCTTCAGCAACGCGGCAAAGCGTTTTCTGTCCACGCATACGAAGTTTCTATAGTGCCTGGAGAGTCTCGCCACTAATGGCGTGGAGTGAGGTGCTGCTCCGCTGCCCGCCTCTTGGAGAAAGGACGGTTGTACTGTGTCATTTGTGAAGGACTGAGAAATTCCACAGTCATCATGCACACTTACCTTCCCTCCTGAAATCTTCACTCACCAGGTTTAAGCTGCATTCACAGTCACCCTCCTCTCGAGGGTGCCCAGGCGCCACGTACACATGCACAGAACGCTGGCAAGCCCCTGAGTGCATGCCCTCGGGCTGCAGAGCAGAGGATGAGGCACAGAGAGGGAGACCCAGGACAAGGGGTGGGGGGTGTGTGTGTGTGTGTGTGGCTAACATGGCCTCACCCCTAGTCTCCGCAAACCACAGTCTGCTGTGCCCATGGCCACGGAGTGCACTCACACCATCACCTGGCATCTGCTCCCGCCACAGCACCTCACCAAGGTCCCCATGTTGTCTCCCCACAAGAAGGGGAGCGCATGAGCACATGGCTGGTGGAGGAGTGGGGTCGTTGACCCAGTGTGTCTGACTGTGGCCTGTGAGGGCACTGAGGTGGCACGGGGTGAGGTGGCACGGGGTGGGTAACCCGCAGCACTGCCTCACAGCCACACCCCCAGCAGGGGGTGGGGTCCCTGCAGCACTGCCTCACAGCCACACCCCCAGCACAGGGTGGGGGACCCGCAGCACTGCCTCACAGCCACACCCCCAGCACGG
>NC_045443.1:129481802-129569012 GCF_002776525.5 Piliocolobus tephrosceles | reverse complement strand
GGACCCGCAGCACTGCCTCACAGCCACACCCCCAGCACGGGGTGGGGACCCTGCAGCACTGCCTCACAGCCATACCCCCAGCAGAGACTGAGTTGTGATGACTAAGCACAGATAAATTTCAAATCCTCCAAAACTTGATTTCCAGGGTTTTTTGTGTTTCTTTCATCTAAACTCAGAAAACTGGGAAGCCAGACAGACCAAAACCATGCACATCTGATGACCTCAGAGGATCAAGGGGGGCCCCACACTGTGTTAACTCGAGGGGCACAGCTTCTGGCACCAGCGTGTCCCTGCCAGAGGCACAGCAGCCAGCCATCACATGGTGTGCGTTGCATGGCGCATTCCACCCCATGCAACACCCCGCTCATTGCGCCGCAGACAGCAGCGTGCCACCTCCTGTGGGCCACAGCCGACTCAAGTTCTGGGGCCTCCAGGCTGGCTGTGGGAAGGCGAACTGCTCAATCATCGTCTCTCCCAGATGAATGGAAACTAACATTCACAGAATTCTCTGGACAACACAGAGAGCAGCACCAGGACACCACCCTACACGTGGGCAGCTACGCAGGAGCGGGGCTTCTGAGACAGGAAGTACAGCAGGGCCCGCATGAGCCTGAAACAGCTGGAAACACCTGAAGCTGCAGAGTCTGCTGCCCCCAAGAGGGCACCTCGGCCTCCAGCTCCAGATGCCCAATCCTTACAGAAAGGAGCTTTCTGCTGAGGCCACAGAAAGGGCCTCTGTCCCTCACAGGCAGGGACAGCAAAGGGGGCACATGCCCAGAATCCACACTCACCCGGGCTGTAGGATAACGTCCTCGTATAAGGCTTTTTGTCGGTTAGAAAGGCGACACTTCAAAACATGCTCATATTTCTTTGTCAGTTGCTTTTCCACATCTCTCTTGGTTCTCCTCAAAATAAATGGCTGTGTCACCTGAAAATAAAAAACTGTTTACTGTTTTCTTTCCAAAAATGCTGCTGTAACACGTTTACAATGAGGCATACACGTTCAATCACTGAGCTGAAATGGCAGAGCCCAACCTACCCTGTGTAACCTTATGACCACCTTATGGTAGTAATCCTGGCTCTCCTCACTGGGGGCCCGCAGAGGGGAGCTCAGGTAGGGTCTGGAGATCCCCGGGACCAGGAAGTGCACCATGGTCCAGAGCTCCAGGAAGGTATTGTGCAGCGGCGAGTCGATCAGAAGCAGGCGCTGTTGGCTGCAAACAGGACAAGAGACAACACTGGAATTCTACAGCCACGGGGCTGGATGCAGCAGCGTCTTCTCTGACAATGTGTGAGAAAAGGGGCAGTTATTTGACACTGTGAATGTCAACGTGTGCATGACTGAAAAGGGGGGCTGCATTGACCCAGCTCTGGGGCTTTCTGGCCCACATGCTGGGATGAAGATGAAAAGCAATTCTCTAGCTCAAAGTCCATTTTTTGTGTCTGCAATTACGCAGATTTCTTCAAGAGAACCTTTTACATCAACAGCAAAGAACACTCAATGACAAGCACATAACACACAGACCTCTGCAGGGTGAAAACCGCTTCCCAGTGCCTCTCGGTCATGCCTTTCACACGCTGCATCTCATCAATGACCAGACACTTCCAGCGCACTCGTGTGAAGGCGGTGAAGCCCCGGAAGAACTGCGTGTAGGACGTGATGCAGACGTGGAAGCTGTTGGGTTCGGCCCACTCCTGCAGCATAGAGAGGATGGCTCAGTGCCTTCGCACTCCACTGTCTTCCAAAACCACCTTGAGGACACACGCTTCCCAAAGCTCTCCACCCAGTGACTCCGTTCCCACCTATAATTCTACTCGCTTTTTTAAATAACTTGCTATTACCGCACAGAAAATGGCTGTGTGTATGTTTTTATCTCTTCCTCTAGGGGTCTAAAGCAGTTTCGTTGACAAATTAAGAAGCTATTCTGCAGGCGCTGACAATTACCATTTGGAAAATACTGAGATTATAGCAGAGGATCCTGAAGCAGGGCGAGCTCTTCTACTATCTAATCAAAACAAGGGGAAGTGTGCTCAGAAAAATAAGAGATGTCAACATCTGTATTGCAACTGACTGCATTATACGCTTTCTCAAAACAAACTAAAAGCCAGACACGGTACTATGGCTTGAATGTGTTCCCTCCAAAATTCATGTTGAAATCTAACGCCCATGGTGGTAGTATTAAGAAGTGGACACTTCCCTGCTCTCAAGGATGAACTTGTGCCGTATGAAAGGGCTGGAGGGAACCAGCTTGGAGCCTTTTGCCCTTCCATCCCTTCCGCCATGTGCCCTTCAAAACATGCAGCAGCAAGGATGTATCTGGGAGGCGGAAACCAGCCCCTCACTAGACACTAAATCTGCTGGCATCTGGATCATGGACTTCACAGCCTCCAGAACTGTGAGAAACAAATGTCTATACTTAGAAATTACCCAGTCTGTGATATTTTGTAATAACACCAAAAACAAACTAAAATAGTAAAAAAGAAAATACTACTGAAAGCTCACTTTTTCAGTGAACACTACTCAACACAATGTCGTCTAATGGTCCAAAATGTTCTACTCAATGGAAAACTGTGATGAATCTACCTTTAGTGACCTAGTACTAGAAACTATAGGGCAGAGAAAAATTTTTAGTAAGTTAAAATTTGTTCCAGAAATGTTATCTATTAGGCATGTTGTGCAAATGTTTCTATGGGTTTTAAATTCAGATCTGGCGGCACCCAGCTTCTCCTCTGTGCCTGTGGAAGTCAGCAGGGCCTCCAGGGAAAAGTGCCGCACTGCCCCAGAGAAGACCATTTCCGGGGGAAACTGTCCCACTTTCTGGGCAATGACACTGAGCTCTGTGCACACCTGGGCCTGCGAGTGTGGGGCCTTCTCGCAGGAAATGGCCAGGCCGAGGCGGTATTGTCTATGCTTTCAAGGGGAACAACATAAAGTTTTGTTAACTCATGAATGAGTGATTTTTAATAATCACATTAGTAAGTATGTCTTCACATTTTTTAATGTGTCTTTTATAAAAATTAAGATGGCTTTCTGTTTAGCTTTATGTTTAAAAAAAAATACCTGTCTCTTTGCTTTGAGTTCTCTGTGGCTGCCAATATATGAGAGGATTTTGAGCCCGGGACACCAACGTTTCAATTCAAGCTCCCACTTGAGTATGTTACAACTTCTCACAACAACAAGATGGGGGCCCCAATTACCTACAAAGGAAAAAACAGAATTTTCCACGTCAAAGTATCTGTCGTGTCCAGGCACCTAGAGAGATGCTTCCTCAGTATGAGTACGTGTGACAGGAACCACCACACGACTGAGGCAGACTTGGGGGAAACAAGTGCATTCGTCTGGAGCCAGCACACTGCCCAGAGGCTGCTCCTTGGCCCCCAGGGTGCTGCTGCACAAGCAACAGGCCTGGCTCAGAGGAGACCTCAGTAGACACACACTGAATGAGCGGCCCGAAGAACACCCTGGTGTTCATTCAAACCACCGTGAGCTCCTCCAAGAGTCCGGAGGAACGAGCAACACTCAGAAAGCAGACTCACAGATGAAGAGAGCCCCAGACCCTGCTCAAGTCCTTCCCACAAGCCAGGCGACCATGCAGCAGGCGTCTAAATTGTGTTTTGTCAGCCAAGGGCTTGTGCCCATCACTGCTTCCCAAGCTTTAGTTAGGGCACATCCAAACCATCCTAAAATACATTGTTTCAAATTTCCTTCTTCAGAAAACTATGATTTTTTTTTTAAGATGGAGTTTTGCTCTTGTCACCCAGGCTGGAGTCCAACGGCACAATCTCGGCTCACTGCAACCTCTGCCTCCCAGGTTCAGGTGATTCTCCTACCTCAGCCTCCTGTGTAACTGGGATTAGAAGCGCACGCCACCATGCCCAGCTAATTTTCGTATTTTTAGTAGAGATGGGGTGTCACCATGTTGGCCAGGCTGGTCTCAAACTCCTGACCTCAGGTGACCCGCCTGCCTTGCCCTCCCCAAGTGCTGGGATTAGAGGCAAGAGCCACTGAGCCTGGCGAGAAAACTAAGGTTTTTAAAGATTATTAGAGGAATACATACGAATTTCAACTTCTGTGCTATAAATGAAACATAAACCAAGTTACAAGACAGACTTAGTAGACTTTAAACAAGTATTTACAACACATCCATCTACAGCCATTACTGCTAATATGCAAAGCATTCCTGCTGATCCTGGAAAAGAACCACCCAATAGAAAAATAAACAAAGGATATGAACAGAAATGTCACAAAGAAAAAAATATAACAGGACAATAAAGTCTTTAAAAGACACAACTGGCTGGGCGTGGAGGCTCACGCCTGTAATCACAGCACTTCTGGAGGCTGAGGCAGGCAGATCACGAGGTCAGGAATTCAAGACCAGCCTGACCAATATGGTGAAACCCCGTCTCTACTAAAAATACAAAAATTAGCTGTGCATGGTGGTGTGCGCCTGTAATCCCAGATACTCAGGAGGCTGAGGCAGGAGAATCGCTTGAACCTGGGAGGCGGAGGTTGCAGTGAGCTGAGATCATGCCACTGCAATTCATCCAGCCTGGGCAACAAAGCAAAACTCCACCTCAAAAAAAAAAAAAAACAGACACAACCCAAGGAGTAAGTAAACACAAATCAAATCCAGATGGTATTTTAACCCCCAGTGAAAAACAAGATTTAAAAACAAAGAAGAAAAGAAAAGCTGGCTAGGCACAGTGGCTCACAGCTGTAATCTCTGTAATCCCAGCACTTTGGGAAGCCAAGACAGGAGGATCTTTTGAGGCCAGGAGTTCGAGACCAGCCTGGGTAACACAGTAAGACCTCACCTCCTCAAAAAAAAAAAAAAAATTAGCCGGGCACGGTGGCTCACACCTGTAATCCCAACACTTTGGGAGGCTGAGGCGGGTGGATCATGAGGTCAGGAGATCGAGACCATCCTGGCTAACACGGTGAAACCCCGTCTCTACTAAAAATACAAAAAAAACTAGCCGGGCGAGGTGGCGGGTGCCTGTAGTCCCAGCTACTCGGGAGGCTGAGGCAGGAGAATGGCGTAACCCGGAAGGAGGAGCTTGCAGTGAGCTGAGATCGCGCCACCGCACTCCAGCCTGGGCGACAGAGGGAGACTCCATCTCAAAAAAAAATTTTTAAAAATTAAAAAAAAAAAATTAGCCAGGTATGGTGGCATACACCTGTATTCCCAGCTACTTGGGAAGCTGAGGCAGGAGGATCAATCACTTGAGCCCAGGAGGCTGAGGCTTCAGTGAGCCAGGATCACACCACTGCTCTCCAGCCTGGGCAGACACCTGTACCAGCACCTGCACTGATGCAGACCACACACTAAGGCAAAGCCACATCAGCTCCAGTGCTTGCTAGGCCTCTATCGTGGTTGACCCCAATCTTTCTATACTCATCCCCCACCGTCCCCTAACACCCTCCTGCCCTCACACTGGCCTCGGTGCTGTTCCTGGATGTCAGCTGCACTTGCAGCCCCCACCCCCAGTGCCCCATCTCCCTGATATCTTGCTCCAGCTGGCCAGGATCCTGTCACTATGCTGGGTCATCAGTCCGTTTCAAGGTTCATCTGTACCAGTGTAGGGTTCCTGAAAGCAGGGCTGCACCCTCAGGACCTAGAAAAGTGCCTGGGGTCTGTGACAGCCATCACGTAAGGAGCAGATGAATGAATGCTGAATGATTCACTCATCTGTTCAACTGACAAAACACAATCCCCTAGTTTTAGAAGCACAGGCTACTTTCAGGCTGGGCATAATGGCTCATGCCAGTAATCCCACCACTTTGGGCAGCCAAGGCAGGCAGATTGCTTGAGCCCAGGAGTTCAAGACCAACCTGGCAACAAGGCAAAACCCTCTCTCTATCAAAAACACAAAAATCAGCCAGTTGTTTGTTCGGTCACAGTGATCTCCTAAGGAGGGCTCAGGGGGGAGGATGACTTGCGTCTGGGAAGTCAGGGCTGCAGTGAGCCCTGATCATGCCACTCCAATCCAGCCTGGGCAACAGTGCCTTAAAAAAAAAAAAAAAAAAAAAAGAGCCAGGCATGGTGGCTCCTGCCTGTAATCCCAGCACTCCGGGAGGCTGAGGTGGGTGGATCACTTGAGCTCAGGAGTTCCAGACCAGCCTGGGCAACATGATGAAACCATCTCTACCAAAAATTTTTAAAAAAGTAGCCGGGCATGGTGGCAAGTGCTTGTAGTCCCAGCTACTTGGGAGGCTGAGGCAGGAGAATCACTTGAACCCGGGAGGCGGAGGTTGCGGTGAGCTGAGATCACTCCATTACACTCCAGCCTGGGCAACGAGAGTGAAACTCTATCTCAAAAAAAAAAAAAAAAAAAAAAAAAAAAACAGAACCCTCTCCGGAGGTGAAGGGACCCTCAGCCCTGCCTCTCTCTCCTTAAACTACTTGGACTGAGACCTCCACTGCAAGTCCACTGTGTTCCATTTCTTTTCACACAGCCTTCAGAGCACCCATGGGGTCATCACTTCCCTAAGCTGACCCTCCTAATTTAAACATGTCCAACTTTTTTTTTTTTTCTTTTTTTTTTTGAGACCGAGTCTCGCTCTGTCGCCTAGGCTGGAGTGCAGTGGCCGGATCTCAGCTCACTGCAAGCTCCACCTCCCGGGTTCACACCATTCTCCTGCCTCAGCCTCCCGAGTAGCTGGGACTACAGGCGCCCGCCACCTCGCCCGGCTAGTTTTTTGTATTTTTTAGTAGAGACGGGGTTCCACCGTGTTAGCCGGGATGGTCTCGATCTCCTGACCTTGTGATCCGCCCGTCTCGGCCTCCCAAAGTGCTGGGATTACAGGCTTGAGCCACCGCACCAGCCCATCTTTACTTTCAAAGCTCAAATGTGAAGACGAGGCCATGTCCCCTCCCTCTTCTCTGCAGGAATAGCAAAGCCTGCTTTAAGTCTGGAACATACAGTGGGAACCATATTCCAAGATATTTACTGAACACTTCTCTTACAAGAGCAAGAACAGTGAAACCTTGTCCTGTGTTAGAGACACAAATCACACCTTCTTCTGCAGCTAGGCACAGAGCAGGAGACTAAGGTGGGCACCTGACCTAAAAGCCAAGAGAGGAAAGGGAGTGAACAGGGAGCTGACTCTAAAGACTGGAAAGGAGGCCAGAGGGCCTACACAAGCTGTGTGCCAGTCAGAAGTGTCAAGAGGGTGAAGAACCAGGTGGGGCTGCCATGCAGAGGCTGAGCCCACACAGGGTACCCAGGCCCGTTCCCTAAGGAACCCAAGCAGTGGATCGGAAACGCTGCCCCACTGACAGGTGAAATCCAGCAAGAGGGACAAGGGGAGGCGTGCACACAGTAACACAAAAAGGATACAGTGAGCCAGGATGGGTGCCACAAACCACCCCACACAGCTGAGAGCCCAACAGCGGGGTTCATGCCAGTCTAGAAGCAGCAAGGGAAGTGGACCACCTGCTCTGCTGCCCACACACTGCACGGTGACCTGACCCTGGAGTCACAAGGTTCAGTCATAGCCTGATGAGTCTGCATTGTATTAGATTTTCACTAATAGTTACTGGATGTTAACTGCGAACTAGTTTTTTATTCATTCATACAATGAATACTTCTGAGCCTCAATTTGCTCAGGTCAAAGGACAGAAGCAAAGAAGTAGATAAGATGGCCAAGTCCCCACACTCCCATCAAACACACTGGCCTACGGGTAAGTCTTAGCAAATAGGTATTGTTCAGAAAACTAGCAAACTCTTACCTTCGTTACAAGCTAGGTGGGCAAAAAAAGCAATGATCTGCACTGTTTTACCCAGTCCAGCTTCATCTGCCAATATGCCATTGAGATTCTTCCTGTAGAGCTTGGCCAGCCAGTCCAGGCCAATCTTCTGATAATCTCTGAGAGCCCCGTACAATAGAGGCGGAGCATTAAACTTGACCTGCAGCGATGAACAGATCAAAGAGTGGCTGCTGGTCAAAACAATTACCCAAACTTTTTCTAAAAACTGAAACCAACAGTCACACCATAAACCGATTAGAAAGCCACAAAAATGATCTACAGAAAACAGGAAGAGGAAGAATTGCTTCTTTTGGAGACCAAGTCTCAATATGTCACCCAAGCTGGTCTTCAACACCTGAACATCTGGGCTGAAGCAATCCTCCTGCCTCATCCTCCTGAGTAGCTGGGACTACAGGCACATGAAGAATTGCTTTTTCTGACAACTCTGCAGTTGGGATAGAGCACTTCACTGGGAAGAGGAAAAACTTTTCTCATGACTAAGCTATGTGCTCTGTCTCTCAAAGGCCCATCCCACACTTGAAAAGCTCAGCGCCTCACCGAGGTTGTGACCCGAGCACTGCCCTTGGGCAGGATGGCTTCAGCCACCGCAGTGACGTCCGCAATGTCCTTGGCATTTGGCTTCCCGACATTCATCCTCTCGGCAGCTTTGAACTGATCCATGATGAAAAGTGAGTCAATGAGAACCAAGTCCTTGCGACTCTCCCGGTCGCCTGGACAGTCATCCGCATCTGTAACGACAATAAAACAGAGAAGTGGGGGCTGCTGAGAGGGCTTTATACATCTAAACCTTTTTTAAAAACAGGAAAAAGTTCATAGAATCCAACTACTTCAAATACAGAATTAGGCAATAACTTTTTATTTGTAATCCAAAATATCTAACAATGCTATCTGGATAAATGGGTGAGAACTCTTATGAAACTATCAAACCAAGGACCATTCCGGAAAGCCCTCCAAGAGTATAATTTGCCCCAAATAGTCTGGTATTTTGGAAAATGTCTCCATAGCAATCAGGAGCTGGTATCACAGAGAGATACACGTAGGTGTTTCAGGGTTTAGGGATCTCCCCTCTATCACCAAGAAACAAAAAAGCAGAATGCTTTCCCAAATGTGGGAAACCGGGAGGAGACCACACCCACCACTCCTTCCTCTGGTCCTGCTAGCAGTGTGGGGTCGGGAAAGGCCTGATCTTCCCAGGGCTCCTGTGGGCCCCTCCCCAACTTGTATGCAGGAGTCTAACCGTCCCAAGAACTGGAAAGAGAGCAGGAAAGGCAGACCTTTTCTGGTATGCTCTGTGCATCTGTTTAGAAAGTCTAATAAGTAAAATAAACTACCCAAAACTGATGTGTTAAACAAACACAGCACAGCCTGAATAAACATGCTATCTAGGTCCATAAAACAATGATGTTTATAAATCTAGAGAAAAATATTTTACACCCTTCACAACATGATCAAGTGTCCCAATAGTTGTGCCAGGTTAATAAAAGCACAGAATGTAACAAAATTCTATTCAACATAAAGATACTTATTAAATATTTCTAATTTTTTATTTTATCAAACTAAAAGAAATTTTCTAAATCTTATTTTAAGTCTTTGTCTGTAAGTACTGCGGCTTCTGCTTTTAACCCTGAATTCTTCCAAAGGCTAGTAGTAGCGCACCTTCCTCTCCGCTCGTGTCCTCCCCATCAGGCTTCGGCCGGGGCCACTGAGAACTCGGCAGGAAGGCGCCTTCGTACAGCTTCATCAGGTCCAGGAGGGGCAGCTCAGCTGCAGAGGGTTGTGGGCAGAAGGGCTGTTACTTTATAACAACTGTCATTTGAATTGGGAAGGAGCAGCAGCCAGGAGAACCACAGTAAGAAGGGCAAGGGGTTTCCTCTCACATGTATTCCTTTTTCCGGCTTTAGATCACTCCTTGGAAAAAGATTACATTGTCTAAAAGCACACTTGTTTTTTCTAAAAACTAAAATGGTTGCCCATTACTGATAAAAGGTGTAAACTATTTTGTTGGGGCATGCAAGGGGAATGATGAGAAATTACTCAGTAGGCGCAACACACGTTTGGGTCACGACATACCAGAGACCCAGACTTCACCACTACACAGTACAGCCAGGGGACAGCACTGAACTTGCACCCCTGAAATTTATGCAAATTTAAAAATGTATAAAATATTTTCTCTATAAAGATGAGAATCTTCGAAAGAAACTCAACCATATTCACAAAAGATTTAAAATACCTGAAATAATCTAAACGAACAGTAACAGTATAGACGAATAAATTAAAATGTAAAAAATGAACACCACTGATAGGAAATAACTGATGAAGATGATATATAAAAATATAAAACATCAAAGTAAAAAATAAAAAGCAAAAATGTTAAAAAGTATGATAAAACATAGTTAGGCTTTTTTAAAAAAACACTCACCCTAATTGCTTTAAAAAAATACCACACATTAAATTCCCAATCACAATGGGCAAAGGATATGAAGCTGTTACATACACAAAAGTATAAAGGGCAATGAAATACTTTTTCATTGATCGTCCCTGGAAATCAGTGCACAATTTGTTTAGTATCGAATTATCAACCATCTTAAAATCGTAACACTGGGAAACTGTTATGAATTAGGTACTCTCACTTGCTGCTGACAATGGCATAAACTGGCTGGATTTTTCTGGAAATCAACACGGAAAGCTGAAGGGCTGTGGAATCCAATGCCCTCAACCCCATCGTTTACCCCTTTAGTGAGTCTATCCAGAGGAATGACAGAAATGTGAACCCAGATTTCTGTTCAAAGAATGTTCACACAGTGGTAGATCTAACAGGGGAAAAGACTTTAGTTGGGCTGTGTACTCGTGATATGTGAGCTTGTCTGCATCTATATTTTATGTCAAATAAAGACTGCTGAGTCAAAACAACAAATGCCCAGGACCACGCTGAAGGCACTGCCCACTTGGGACTAGCAAAACACCCTGTGAATTCATGTGCTCAGGATGTTAAACCTGCGCCGCACTGGCTTGATGGACACAGATGTAATGGAGCCCAGTGAAAGTAAGTGCTGGCTATGGGATCCAGGTGGCGTGTCCACGGTGTTCCTAACAAGGTTCTTCACCTTTCCTGACTGTCTGATGCTTCCAGAGCAAAATGCTGGGCTGCACCACCACAGCATATGACGCTATATATAAGTAGGAAAAACAAGCCAAACGACAGGAAACTTCCAATAACAAGAGAATTCTGTAAGGTATCTCAGAACAAACAATACACAGAAATCAGCCTCCACATAGATAAATGAGTTAGAAAATACAATAGAAGGAAAAAAACCCATTTAGACAGAAAATTAAATACAGTCGTCCCTCAGAATCCTTGAGGAGTTGGTTCCAAGGACCCTCTCGGATACCACAATTCAAGGATGCTCAAGTCCCTTATATAAAGTAACGTATATTTGCATGTAACCTACACACATCCTCTCATATATTTTAAATCATCTCTAGGTTACTTATAATACCTAATACAATGTGAATGCTATGTAAATAGTTGTTACACTTTTTTTGTATCTTTTTTGTAATTGTTGTGCTGTTATTTTGGCTTATTTGGTTTGGGGGTTTTTCTGGTTGGCTGTTTGGTTTGTTTTTGTTTGATTGTTTTTTTACAGATGGGATCTTACTGTGTTGCCCAGGCTGAACTTGAACTCCTGGGCTCAAGTGACCATCCTGCCTCAATCTCCCAAGTAGCCAGGATTACAGGTGTGAGCCACCACACCCAGCTGTATTATTATTTTTTACTGTTTTGCTTTGTTTTTGGTAAATATTTTCTATCTGTAGTTGATCAAATTCACGGATCTGAAACCCATGGATATGAAGAGCTAAATATACTTAGAATTAAACTTTCAAAAATGCACCACATCTCTGTGAAGAAAGCTCTAACAAGCTCCTGAAGACCATGAAAAAAGCCTTGACCCAACGAGAGGCTCTGTTCCTGGATTCAGCTCGACACCATAAAGACAACAGGATGCCCAAGAACCCACCTCCTGCAGTTTACTCCTGGCCTCTCCGACACTGACCCGGCCTGACCGATGTGACCACCATCTGGGAGAATGACAGCATGTGACTTCCAAGACTCATTTATAAAAGATACTACAGTGTCTATCCTGCTCCCACATGGATACTTGCTCTGAGACACCAACCCCAGGTCAGGAGGACACAAAACCTGCCCTCAGCATGCAACAGAGCCCATCAGCTGACAGAATGAACCAGCCTGGAATGGCATCCTCCAGCCTGCCACATTAAGCCTTCTGAAAACCATCTTCACAGGAGACCTATGCCACAACCACCCAGCAAGGCTGCTCCCAAACTCTGCCCCAGAGAGAGTATACAGTATACAGCGCTGATTTAACAGGTAATCTAGTAAGTCAAGAACGCACATCATGATCAGATAGCCATCGCAACAAGAACACAGAAAGCTAACAGAGAAGAGGAAATGAAGTAACTAAATACTTGACTGACGCTTTAACCAGAAAGAGATGACTAAAGAACAGGTGAGAAAATACAAAATAAAATTTTAAATTATGATAGATCTAGGCCCAATTATTAATAGAACAGGCTTAAATTTAATACAAATGTACTAAACACTCCAATTTAGAGACACAGGGATGTCAGAATAAACTGGAGGGCAGAGAAGACCAACTACATGCTGTTTACAAGAGGCATGCTTTATAAAAGAACACAGATTAGAAGTTAACAGAAACTCCCTCTAGAGGAAACTCCCTCAAGTGTCAGGCCTAAAATAACTGCCACAATAAAGTTCCAATAAATTGTCAAAAATCACAAAGTACACTAGGAAATAATGTACCATCAGCAGAAACCAGGATTCATAAACGACAGCAGAATCAGACCTGCAAAAACGTCACCCATGCAATTATCAGGCAAAGATTATAAAATTTTATATGAAGAAATAAAAGAGAAGACTGAAAGTGTGAATACACAGCAAGAAATAATTTTAAAATTCCATGTAGGTTTTCTAAAAAACCATTGGGAATGTCTTAAAACAAACTGGTAACTGGAATTTAACACTTTATCAATGGGTTAACAAAAGACTAGGAAGAGCTTAAAAGAGAATTCATCAAATAGAAAACAGATGTGGTAACATTATCTAGAACCAACTAAAAATGAAGTAACAGGATAACAATTCTAAATCTATATATGCACATACTAACATAGCCTCAATATACATAAAATGAAAACTTGACAGAAACTTAAGGAGAAATAGGTACTCATTATCATAATGGAAAATGTTAACATACTTTTCTCAGTAACTGATAGAGCAAGAAGACAAAAATCAGTAAGGATAAGACGAACTGGATAATGCAATCAACAAGTTCTACCTGGTGGACTCAGAGAGAAAACGGTACCAAAACCTGATGGATTCATGCTGTTTTAAAGATGTGTGGAATGTTTATAAACTGGTCCATTCAAAACCCACCTCAACAAAATCCAGATCAGTGAGAATCCCATAAATCCACTGTCTGATCAAAATGCAATTAATGTAGAATAATAGTAAAAATATATATTGAAAACCCTGTATTGTTTGGAAATTAAGAAACATCCTTCTAAATAACTCACGAGTCAATAAAAAATACATATAGGGGAAATCAGAAAATATTTAAAACTGAATAATAAACATGATATTCAGCTAAAGCAGTATTACAGAAAAATTCAGACCCTTAAATGTTTCTATTAATGACCTAATGGAAATTAGTAAGTTAGTCATTCAAGTTAAAAACTCAGAAAAAGATGTTTTTAAAAAAGAAATACTAAGAGCAGAAACAAAACAGAAAACAATACACAGGCGTCAGGTTAAAAAAAAAAAAGAAAACTGACAAACTTTTGACAAGACCATCAAGAAAACAGAGAGGCTTAAATACACAGTATTAGGGAAAAGAAGGGACATATGTACAAACGTAGCCAAGATCGGAAACACCGTAAGGAGAAGTTACTGACAATGTATGCCAATAAATTTTAAAATTTAGATGAAATAAAGAAATTCTTAGAAAATGTGACTATTGAAATTGACATGAAGAAAAGAAAAAGTCATATTCCTCAATTTAATGTGCGAGGGCCAGGCGCAGTGGCTCACACCTGTAACCCCAGCACTTTGGGAGGCTCAGGTGGACGGATCACCTGAGGTGAGGAGTTGGAGACCAGCCTGGGCAACATGGCAAAACCCTGTCTCTACTAAAAATATTAAAAAACAGCCAGGCGTGGTGACGGGTGCGCCTATAATCCCAGCTACTGAAGAGGCTGAGGCAGGAGAATCGCTTGAACCCAAGAGGCAGAGGTTGCAGTGAGCTGAGATCACGCCACTGCACTCCAGCCTAGGCGACAAAGTAAGACTGTCAAAACAAACAAACAAAGCATGCAATACCCATCTACAACAGAAACACTGAAGAGTAGATACGAACTTCATTAATCTTATAAAAATATTTACAAAAACCCTATACACCATGTCCATTCTGGAAACACTAAAGGTATCATCATAGCCATCCTGAGAGCAGCAGTGAAGAGCACGCCACAGGACACGCCAGGCCGAGGCTTCCACACACTGTAGATCCTCAGAACAACCCTGGTCATCCCCTCTACAATGGAGAAAAACACCACGGAGAGCTTAGACAACCTGACCACGGCCATGGGGTCAGGAGGCAACAAACACTAGGTTTGAACCATGCAATTATGACTCAACAGTCTAACACTCTGCCTTTCTACCGAAAGTGTTCAAAGCAAGAAAAAGCCAAAGTTGTCCACCACTAGCATGAACTCAACACTTTACTGAAAGTCCTACCAAGCACAAAATGGCAAGAAAAGATAGTATAAAAGGAACAAGGATTATAAAGGAAAAACTCTTTCTTCAGAGAAGTATACAAAGACTTTGCATACAAGACTGTACGCCAAGAATTAATGAACAGAGTTCAGAGAAGTTGGCTGGGCGCAGTGGCTCAAGCCTGTAATCCCAGCACTTTGGGCGGCCGAGGCGGGCGGATCACAAGGTCAGGAGATCGAGACCATCCTGGCTAACACGGTGAAACCCCGTCTCTACTAAAAAATACCAAAAAAAACTAGCCGGGCGAGGTGGCGGGTACCTGTAGTCCCAGCTACTTGGGAGGCTGAGGCAGGAGAATGGCGTAAACCCGGGAGGCGGAGCTTGCAGTGAGCTGAGATCCGGCCACTGCACTCCAGCCCGGGCGACAGAGCGAGACTCCGCCTCAAAAAAAAAAAAAAAAGAAAAGTTGCTGAGTATAAGAGAAACAAAATCGACTGCACTGACACATACCAGCAATACATTTAAAATATAATTTTAGAAAATACACCACTTGGCACAACTTTTAAAAATATATAGTTAGAATTAAATCTAACAAAAGAGACATAATCATCAAATTTCATGGAAAGCTATTTAGGAAGACCTAGGTGAAGGGAGAACTATATTTTGACCCTAGACTGGAAAGGCTGAACTTCATAAAGACGGCAATTCTCACAAAGCATCCACTAGTGCAATTAAATTCTAATCAAAATTCCCAATAGGTTTTTCTGTGAAGCTTGATGAGCTGCTTCTAGCATGGATCTGAAACAGTCGCCAAACAGACAAGATCCTCCCAACGCAGAGCAAGGCAGAGAACTTACCTGACCAGACATCGAGAACTATTATAAAGCTACAGTAAGAAAGACAGTGTGGCATCAGTACAGACTGGCACAAATTTTCCAATAAAAGAATAAAGATCCAGGAATAGCCATGCATAAAAGGAAACTTGTTTTATGTCTGAGCTGGCATTGAAGATCAGTGAGGAAAAGATCGGCTTTTCAATATGACTTTCCAAATATACATTTGGGGGAAAAAAGGGAAACTGCGCTCACTTCACAATGTAAGAGTAAAGCAGAAAAATTCTAGATGATATATCCTTGTGAACAAGACTGACAAATTCAACTACAGTAAGTCCTCACTAAACATCATCAATAGGTTGGTTCTTGGAAACTGTAACTTTGAGCAAAATGACGTATAGCTGATCGGTGGACAACCTAGGTTGGAACTGTGAGGGTCCTCTATCCACAGCAGGACCAACCCCTCTCCCTCCCCCTCACCCACTCCCTTCTTAGCCTACGCAACGTGAAGATGACGAGGATGAAGACCTTTATAATCACCCACTTTCACTTCATAGTAAATGTATTTTCTCTTCCTTATTTTTTTTTTTGAGGCGGAGTCTCGCTCTGTCGCCCAGGCTGGAGTGCTGTGGCCGGATCTCGGCTCACTACAAGCTCCGCCTCCCGGGTTCACGCCATTCTCCTGCCTCAGCCTCCCGAGTAGCTGGGACTACAGGCGCCCGCCACCTCGCCCAGCTAGTTTTTTGTATTTTTTAGTAGAGACGGGGTTTCACCGTGTTAGCCAGGATGGTCTCGATCTCCTGACCTCGTGATCCGCCCGTCTCGACCTCCCAAAGTGCTGGGATTACAGGCTTGAGCCACCGTGCCCGGCCTCTTCCTTATTTTTTAACAACATTTTCTTTTCTCTAGTTTATTTTGTTGTAAGAATACAGTACATAACATTAAATACACATAACATACAAAATAGGCCAGGCACAATGGGTCACACCTGTAAACCCAGCACTTTGTGAAGCCAAGATTGGAGGCTCACTTGAGCCCAGGAGTTTGGGACTAGCCTGAGCAACACGGTGAAATCCCGTATCTACAAAAACCACAAAAATCAGCTGGGCATGGTAGCGCGCACCTGCAGTCCCAGCTACTCAGGAGCCTGAGGTGGAAGGATCATCTGAGTCCAAGTCAAGGCTGCAGTGAGCTGTGATCCGCCACTCACTCCAGCCTGGGTGTCAGAGTGAGACTCTGTCTCAAAAAAACAAAAAAGAAAAGAAAAAGAAAAAAAAACACATAAAATAAGTGTTCGTCGACTGTTTCATATTATTGATAAGGCTTCCAGTCAACAGTCGGTTGTTAGTACGTTTTGGAGGAGTCAACAGCTATATGCAAATTTTCAACAGTGCAGGTGGCAGGGGCGGGCAGGCTGGCACTCTTAATCCCCACATTGCTCAAGGGTCAACTGTATAACAAACCAATGTTTTTTCCTCATGGCTGTAATAAAACAACATTAATGTAACACCATTTCACTTCAAGTTGCAGTTTCCAGGAACTCACTGACAACATGAAATGAGGACTTTACGTATGCTGAAATTAAGAACACCTTTCATCAAAAGGTACTGCAAAGAGTGAAAAGACACACCACTAACTGGGAAAATATCACTGCAACACAGAACTGACCAAGAATTCATGTCCAGAATATATAAAGACCATCACCAACAAGTCAATAAGGAAAGAAAACACCAAACTGAGCCAAAATGAACAAAGGAAGAAACATGAAAAGATGCTTCACTTCATCAATCATCAGAGAAGTGCAACTTAAAACCACAAGGAGATACCACTTTTTATCCCCAGAGTGGCAGACGGTATCAAAGTTCCTGAGATGAGTTATAGCAATGAAAGAACAGCAATAAAATTAAATATATATAATTCATTTTTTAAAAAAGAGTTCCTTCCTGAGATGTGGAGATTGGCATACCCACTCTAAACAACAGTTACTCTCCTGCCCCTGATCACAGGCAAGCCACTCATGCACACGTGCCTGGGGAACAGGAGCATGCTTACAGCAAACACAGGGAACCAGGTGAATGGCCACCAACAGCACAAAACATAATCAGTGACATATTTACAAAAAAAATCCTGCCTGGCAATGACAATGAATGCACTGACAGCAACACATAACACTGTGGCTGAAACTCAGGACACACAGGCTGAGTGGAGAGAGCAAGCCCGTCAAGCTGTGGGGGGATTCGTTCGTATGGAGCTCTCACACATGCAAGACCAACTGTACACTCAGGGAGACACATGCAGGTGGCAGGGAAAAAAGACAGTCAGGGCAGAGTCCTACACACAACCCAGGAGGGCCAGGACCTCCAGCTCAGGAGAGAGAGCAGCAGGAGGCACACAGGGACTGTTTTCCATAAAACAGGCACTGCTGCCTCAATGTATTATTATTCACATCTCACACGTTTTAGACGTTTCTTTGCACCTACTGAATGTTTAATAAGGTAGCAACAGCCTACCTTCCTTGGCTAAATTAGAAAGTTCTGTTTGGTGGTCCACGACACCTTCGTTTGCTTCCTCCTCTTCAATTGTTTCCTCTTCGTCGTCCACTAAAATGGTTATCAGCGAGCGTCACTGAGAGGCAACACCACTTGCATGTCTGTTACTCATTATACACTATAAGGCTTCAAAATTATTTTGCAGAGCTATTAAAGAAATTGAAACTGAGCTTTTAAACTTCTCAGGTTAAATTTAGAAATGATCATTTAATTAAATGAGCAGGAAAGTGGAAGCGTATTTCCCCTTCCATTTCAGGCTGTGAATGACAGCCCTGGTTTTTCCACACATGGCAGACCTTCTTCAGGCCAACATACGGGATGCTGTCAACCCTCCTACCTTCCTGCAGAGCCCCACTGCGGAAAGCCCACAAGCATGCCATCTGAGATCACTGTGAACTCATCATCGCCATCGCCCATCTCATGAGGCCCAGCCACATCAGCCTAACACTCTCCTCGGCTCTCCTGTCCTCCACAATCACCAGCTCAAGCCCGCTCCGCTCTCTTCAGCCCTCCAGCCCTGAACCTCACACCTCACTCGCCACAGAGATCTTGGCTCCTGGCAGAGAAAAGAGCAACAACCAGCATCCCCACAGCCAAATTCCCTCCGTCCACAGATCCTCTCCCCACCTGGGGGCCTGCACCGTCTCTCCTCTCAGCCGGCTCTTAACTTTTCCTCTCTCACAATCTAACATAACCTCTCTCCCTTCCCGCCATCAAAACTCCTCATTTCTTCACTACAAGACCCCCACTGCCCACCAAGAAGGCCTAGGCACCTGACCCCAACCACACAAGTCGCTGGGCCTCCGGGTGCTGCCTTTTCTGACTGTACTCGACACCCTGGCGGCTCACGACAGGCCTGGCCATCTCCTCTTCTTGGAAACGCCTTCTGCCATTCCTTCTGCCTTCTCATCACTTGGTTTCCAGAGTGGAGAGCTTTGGAAAAGAAAAGTGAAGACGACCTCGGGCGGTTAATTTGGCCTTCTCTGAGTTATCCTAAGACATCTTTAGGCATTAAATAGAAGCCAAATAAAGGTCTGTTTCAATACAGTTGAGCACCACATACGACATTTCTGCCAACAACGGACCGCATATGCAATGGGACCCTGTAAGACTGTAATACTGTATCTTTACATTAGCTTATCTGTGTCAAGATATGTTTAGATGCACAAATACCACTATTTTCCAATTACCCACAGTATTCAGGAGAGTCACATGTGTGCAGGTTTGTAGCCGGCGGCACGGGCTGCACCATCTAGGTTTCGGTGAGCACTCTGTACATTCACGTAACAGCAAACTTGCCCAGCAACGCATCTCTCAGAACACATACCCACTGCTAAGAAACACATGGCTGTACACAAATGTGCTCCTGAGAATGTGAGAAAATAAGGAAAGTGGAGATGTCAATCTACATAAAGCCAACCGCAGCTACCAGAGTGCAGGCCAGAGAAAAGGTGTTCCTCATGAAGAAATGACCTCATCCTTTTCAGGTAACAAGAAAGACACAAACCTACGGTACTCTGTTGTGGTTCTCTTGTTGTCTGAAAGGCCAGGGTTCAATCCATCCCCAGTGCAGGATGGTACTATCTAGAATTCAGCACCAGGCCAGGTGTGGTGGCTGACACCTGTAATCCCAGTACTTTGGGAGGCTGAGGCGGGTGGATCACCTGAGGTCAGGAGTTTGAGACCAGCCTGGCCAACATGGTGAAACTCTGTCTCTACTAAAAATACAAAAATTAGCTGCATAGCGATCCGTGCCTGTAGTCTCAGCTACTCAGGAGACTGAGGCAAGGGAATCGCTTGGCAGGGGCCTGAAAATGCCACTACAATGCCATGCCAGTGCTGGGCCATGTGCCCCCAGGCTCCTCACTCATCTGCCACATTGCTGTTTCGTTTCTGTCAATATGCAGCAGACCTGAACACCGCCAGTTTCATGCCAACAATATGGTCAAATTCCCTGTTGACTTCCAAATAAAAATCAATACATACCAAAGATCAATCTTCAAAAATTTGGAAAAGTTAACACACTTCACCAAATCAAGCCAATAAACCCATACTGATGCTGATCAAAGAGCCGAAGGAGAAACTGCAGGCCTTACCTGGCACCTGACAGGAACCGCCACACAAACACCCAAGCAAGTTTCTCCAACCTCTCTACTCCTGCTCTCCACTCTGTCTCTAAAAATCCATTCTAGTCCTGAGGACTTCTGTACTCAATCCACATGGGTTTGGAAATAGGTCGTGGCCGGGGCTGTCCCCAGCTCACATACCCAGTGCTCAGGTATCTGTTCTCATCTAAACGAGGTGCCAACATCTAAAATTCACATGAGTTTCTCCTGAAATCCCAATGGCTGGCAACCATGGGTCTACCACAGGACATACCAGGGCCACTTCTTGAGGACAGGAAAAGGCTTGGCCCTGTGCCATAGAAGCATGGGGCCCCAACACTCTCCAAGATGCAGATGCACCCAGGTTTCCAAACCTCACAAAAGCAGATACAACCATGTTGCTCCAGAAAACATCCCAAGTCCTCTAGAGATACCAAAAAGTATCTATACACTGAGAGACATCTGGATAAATACAAAAGTTGAACTTTCCAACCAGCTGAAGATGACAAGACTAAACCCCAAGTCGCCACAGCTCTGTGTGATCTCATCAGCAGCCCTGTAGACAACAAAGATGGCAATGAGGGGGAACAGACCTTCGTCATCAGTCAAAGATACGCTAGCTTTTCTTTTTCTTCCAGACATTCCTGAATCCTGAAAGAAAGAAAGAAAAACCACAAGCATGAGATCTAAACACTCAGAACGGGAAACCAAGACAGAAGTGTCCATGGGACAGGGGAAAGCCCCAGGGCAAGCCTGCTGGGCCGCCCTCAGCCTCCATTTGGGGTCGGGTCAGGGCGGGGCAGTCAGGGGGCAAGGACGTGATCAATGCTCACTGTGTTCAGCTGTCACTGCCAAATTAACAACGCACGTGAGACTGAGGCTCTAAAGCACCAGCATATTTTCAAAGTAGAGTCTATAATGAAAGGGAGTAATAGGCTGGCCGCAGTGGCTCATGCCTGTAATCCTAGCACTTTGGGAGGCCAAGGCGGATGGAATGCCTGAGCTCAGGAGTTTGAGACCAGCCTGGGCAACACGGTGAAACCCCATCTCTACAAAAATACAAAAAAAAAAAAAAAAATTAGTCGGGCGTGGCAGTGTGCGCCTGTAGTCCCAGCTACTCGGGAGACTGAGGCAGGAGAATTGCTTGAACCCGGGAGGCGGAGCTTGCAGTGAGCTGAGATCCGGCCACTGCACTCCAGCCTGGGCCACAGAGCGAGACTCCGTCTCAAAAAAAAAAAAAAAAAGAAAGGGGAGTAATAAGTAATAGTCACAGCCTATAAATTCCTCTGGATAAGAATGAAAAGGCCCACTCTGCTGGAGCTGCTTCCACTCCTCACACAGTACAGGAACAACCCCAAACTTACCAGAGAACTTTCCTGTAATGCATCAAATCCTTTAGGTCTCAATTCTTTCCCTAGAGAGACAAGAAGCACAGTTCATTCCCAAAACCCCCCACGCTTGGCGAGGGCGTCTCCGCTTTCCAGGCAGGGTCCTGCTGCCTCCACCCACGTGCAGGGAAAGGAGGGACATGTGAGTTCTGCCTCTTCCTCCTCATCATGCAGGGCAGTGGTTTTTACTAACTTGTGGCTCTATGCCTTTCAGCAGCAGCCACCTCTCAGCCTCAGGTTCCTCATCAATAACGGGGAAACACAGTGCCCACCCTCCTGGGGGCATCCTCAGAGGCAAACGAAACAGTGAATGCTGCCGCCACTGGTGCTGCGCATATCCTAAGTGGAGTGGCACATAACAAGTGGAGGCAGCTGCTGAAGAAATATCAAAGGAAGAACGACATGGAGGCGTCACCCAGCCAGGCACCCAGGGATCCTCCTGCATGGCAAATGCCTCAAGGAGCTCCTCACTCACTGTCCAGGGACTGAACCCCAGTTCTGTGTCCCAGAGTTTATCAACTTGGGGGTGCTGACTCACACCAGCACGTCTCAAAAGCACTGAAGCATAAAACTAGGATGGCCACACAAAGAGAAATGTAACAATCAGGCAGCTGGCTGATGAGCAGATGTCCTCTGTGGGAAGCCACAGTGCCAGGAGACTGCCTGCTGGGAAAAGAATCCGAACAAAGTACCACCCAAGCAGTGGTAAGCCTTTTTATGAAGGGTCATACCTCTCCTGGAAACTTTCTGTAAATTTAAGGCTTTCTTCCTTTTTTCTTCTAATTCTACTTGTAGTTTTATTTCCACAACCTAAATGCAAAGGATTAAATGAATAAGCACATTACTAAGGATGGGAATTACAGATGTTCTGCATACAAAACACTAAAACACATAAGCAGAGTCTAAAAACAGTGTTTTCCAGGCTCGTCAGTTTGGTGCTTTTTCATTTATTTCATACTAACTACATCCTGCCCAAGTTCTATTAGGTGGTGAAATAAGAATTAAAATTTCAAAAAAGGAAAGCAAGCGACCAAGCTGCCGCTCTAGAAGTAACCACGGTGGTGACCTACGCTAACCCTGAAACAACAATGCCCAGAGGCCTCCAGGCATGAAGCACCTCAGAAGGCGGCCGCAGTTGAGGTACATCCCCCGTCCAAGACAGACGAGGCATGAGCAGCTCATTCAAAGGCCAACGAGCAACAGTCCAGGAGAGTGCACACATTGCCGGCTCTGGCGCTCCAAAGCTTCCTAAGCAAGGTACCTGAGCTCTGGTCTCAGGAAGTAGCCTCACCAGCTCCGACAGGCTGATTCTTACGACTCCATGAAAACTGCAGCACTCGCCTGTTCAATATTCGACCAAAAGCACTCTATCTCCCGGGCCGTGGAGGCGGCTATCCGCCTCAGTCTGCTCTGCTCTTCCTTCTTCCCCCTTTCTTCACGGAGCTGCTTCTCCTCATGATGGCGCACCACAGTTCTAACGAGCTGGTGAATAAAAGTGCAAGAATTGTATGTTTTACTCTATGTCATGCTGGGAAAAAAAGGATATGTAACTTTTTTTAAATCTTCTCAGGCTAAAATTTACACAATTCACTGCCATATACATCCTTGTATGCTCTTAGGGTGGATTAGGAGAAACAGGACTACCAGCAAAAACCACTTTCAATATTTTGCTTGACTCTTCTAGAAAGTGTTTTTATTTTTTTCACTAAATACACATTATTTTTCTCAAAACTAGAATACCATATTGTGCTATAATCTTCCTTCCCCGTTTAATAGATGATTAACATCTCTCCATGCAATAAACATGGGTCAGCATCTCATTTCATGAATGCTGCATCAGTTACAGAAATTATTGGGCTGGGATAATTCACATTTTTAAAGCTTTTGCTTTAAATTGTCAAACTACTTTCTAAAAGTTTAGACACTCCACATACCCACCAACAGAACCTCAAATGGGTGGAGAGAATTAAGATGAGAAAAGCTCTGGAGCCCTGAGAGCACAATGGCTGTTACCCCCACGCCTGTTCTAGGGATGGAAATGTACTCAACTACTGCCCGGACTCTGCGCACACACCGTGCTCCCACTCAGCCTCCAATGGGACTCATTATCGTCAACACGGGCCCTGATCAGGGTGGGCTGCTCTGCGGCCTCTCCCTGTATACCCCAGCGAGAAGCAGGAGGCACGGGGAGGGGCAGGCCTGGCTGCAGGTGCATCACTCAGCTGTTGAGAGATGGCCTTGGCCTGCACCCTGTAGGTGCTGCACTGCTCTTCAGCCAACCCCACCAGCTCCCACTCCAGCCCATCAGCCAGCCCCCATCCATCTAGCCTGACATCCACATGTCCAGCCTGGCATCTACATATGTCTGGCCCCCTGCCCTGTCCAGCCTGGTGTCCACCATGTTCAGAACTATCTTCTTTGTGGAAAGGCTGGTTTAAGGAAGAATCAGGGTTTTTCTGAAATGCCTATGAATCTGACTTGAGACCCCTGACCGTCAGAACCCCACGGTTCTCACCCTGTGGTCTCGGCTTTTATCTGCCTAACCTACGTGAAGAGAGCAAGGGGGAGAATTCAGGGTAGGGAGTGGACAGGGCAGGGGACAGAGCACGAGGCCACAGCCTTAAGAGTACAGAAAATATGAACAAAGACCCTACAGCCCAAGAAACAGAGGCGGCGACACGGTAATAAGGAAGACAAAGAAGGGCCATGGCTGTTCACACAGTGAAAGCACAGCTGCTTCCCACTGAAGCCTGGGGTTTCTAGAAATCTACCACTTGTTCTCGCTTTTCTAGTGTTAGCAGTAGGGCCTCCAGAGTCTTCCAAGGACTCTGCACCTGCTTTGGCAACAGTTAGGAGAAAATAAATTCTCAGCCGAAACCAAAGAGAAAGCTAGACTAGAAGCCCAGGAGGAAGAGCAGGAGGTGGTGTGGCCAGGCAGGAAAGCCTGGGACAGCCCCTTGCTGCCCTTTGACTGACACCAGGGGCCTTCTAACTCTTAGCCTCTCAGCTCCCTGAACAGCCCCAGCCACCAGCCTGGACCTGTGGCACTGGAGACACCCTAACTCCAACTGGCAGGCAAAGCCTGGCAACAAAAGGAAGCTAAATCCACACCAGTGCGGAAGTGCGGGAGCACAGGCTTGATTCCAACAACGCATGCTGGGCTCTGAAGACACCACCTCAGAGACTTAATCACACAGCACAGTTATTCTCCAAACAACAGGGAAGTCTCCTTCCCAGACTTCACAAGTCAAGGTCTTTAGGGTGAGTCTGCCAGGCACGGTGGTTCACGCCTGCAATCCCAGCACTCCGGCAGGCTGAGGCGAGCAATTGCTTGAGCCCAGGATTCAAGACCCGTCTGGGTAATGTGGCAAAAAACACAAAAATTAGCTGGGCATTCCAGCCTGGACAACAGAGCGAGACCCTGTCTGAAAAAAAATAAGAAAAAAAAGTGGGTCTGGAGTCCTGCCCACCATTTACAGCACGGCAAACTCCAGCTCCCACCAACGCACACAGCACAGCAGCTCCACACATTCCAACCCACCTTCTTCGCAGCAGCCACCTTCCACCTCCTCTCCTGGGCAAAGTCTGTGGCCATCCACTGCATCTCCTCCAGCAGATAGTCCCAGTGGGCCTTGGGCCGTGGGGCCTCCTGCAGCTTCGGCAGACGCCTCTGGGACCACAGACCTGCTTTCCTCAGCTCCGCGACGCGCTGATGCACCTGGTTCTCCTGCAGGTGATAATACGGGGGATGGTGGGGTCGGCGTGTGATGGGTGTGTTCCACCAACTCACACACCAGAAATCTGAAGCCCTACTATGTAAAAGGCTCAGTCAGGCACCAGGAAGACAGAAAGCTCAAGGTCCCAGTTTAATATCAAAGGTAAGACTCAAACACAAAGGTCAAAGTGGTTCTAGGAGAGGTCGAGGAGCGTGTGACCTTTCCAGGAGCCTTAGAAGAAGCTGGAGCAACTGTCCTGCTCCAGCTCTATAAAACAGACTAAAACTTTAAAACCTTATGTTTCTACCAAAGTGCTTACAAGGGAAACCGTAGGATGCCTGGAATTTGCTTCTAAATAATCTGGAAGAGAGTGGAATAAACGAAATGAGACTAGCTGCATATTGATCACTGTGATAAAACCAGATCACGGGGAACATGGGGTTTATGACACTCTATTTTGATACACGATTCTTTTAATTTCCCTAATGAAGTTGAACAAAATAAATGCTTAGTCATCCAACCCAAAGTAAGTGCTAAGGGCTGGGCAGTGACTCTCAAGGACAGGGCTGCAGACCGGTGGCTGCATGGACCTCACAGCCTGCAGGGCCCCAGCATTCAAGCTTGTCCCTCTCAGCCTGACTCCTACACATGACCTCTCCCACCCTCGTCTACTGCCCGTATGAAAGCAGCCCAAGACTGCAGGTTTGATCACAAAAACACAGACTTCCTCCATGAGTCTGCTTCCAACAGGAAAGGCTAACCCTTGGTTTTCATCTTGTCTCTACTGATTCCCAAGCCATGTTGAATTGACCAGGCATTCAGTTTTACTCTACCACATTCTGGACAATTAAAACTAAATGTGCTTCACCGACTGGAGTACATTTTACAACTTTCTTAAGCATGCTCACCAGAGTTATCTGCTCTGTCAGCGTATCCTGAGAGCTGTCTTGGGACGAGGTGGCATTCTGAGCAGGACTCTGTGGTTTGGTGGGGGCAGATGCCACCACGCCGGGGGTCCGGGAAGTGACTGGAGACAGTGCCTTGTTGGTTGCTGAGGAGGGTCTATTTATTGGAGAGGACCGAGCAGGGGAGGGTCCTGGGCCGGAGCCACTCATGGGTGCCAGGGACGAGGTAGAAGAGGTAGGCAGAGGCCGTGGGCAGGGCGGGGCAGGGTCCACAGGGAGCCTTGTCGATGCCACCGTCTAAAGGGCAGAGCACAAGTGGAGCCAAGTGAAGAAAAGATGTCAGGGCAGCCCACGGTGCCAAATACCAGAGCGCCCACAGCATCAGAGATGCACACTGCCAGCACCTTCCACTCCATGACAGCGCGAGCAAACAAATCACATCCACAGCCCAACATTAACGTGTCCACAAACAAATAATACATCCCTCTACTTCCACAAAACCAAACAGGAGTTTTCATTATGAACTATCTTCAGGCCATGCCCAGTGGCTCATGCCTGTAATTCCAACACTTTGGGAGGCCAAAGTGGGAGGATCGCTTGAGCCCAGGAGTTTGAGATGAGCCTAGGCGACGAAGTAGGACCCCATCTCTACCAAAAAATTTAAAAAGTTGCCAGGTGTGGTGGTGTGCGCCTTTGGTTGCAGCTACACGGGAGGCTGAGGTGGGAGAACTGCTTGAGCCTGAGAGGTTGAGGCTACAGTGAGTCACGTTTGTACCACTGTACTCCAGCCTGGGCAACAAAGCAAGAAACTGTCTCAAGAAAATATAACGTAACGTAACGTAACATAACATAACATACAAATTCAGTGTGCCTCTCTCATGGCAGATGGGCTAAAAGGGTTAAAAAATCCTCCTCAGGCCAGGCACAGTGACTCACATCTGTAATCCCAGCACTTCTGGAGGCCGAGGTGGGCGGATCACCTGAGGTCAGGAGTTCGAGACCAGCCTGACCAACATGGAGAACCCTCATCTCTACTAAAAATACAAAATTAGCCAGAGGCCTGGTGGCGCATGCCTATAATCCCAGCTACTCAAGAGGCTGAGGCAGGAGAAGTGCTTGAACCCAAGAGATGGAGGTTGTGGTGAGCTGAGATCGTGTCACTCCGCTCCAGCCTGGGGAACAAGAGCACAACTCTGTCTCAAAAAAAAAAGTCCTCCTCTTCGCACCACCTGAACAACAGACTGAACTAAATTCACAGAGAACTGTTGCTGAGGACAGAGAGCAGGGAAGATGGGCTGAGTGCAGACTCATACAAGATTCAGCCCGTTCAAAAGCTGAAGGGAGACAAAGAACCGCTAGAACACACTCTCTCTAAGTGACTGTCCCATGGCACGGGTTTCTTTTCTTTGCAGCTGCAGCACTGTCCCCCGGCTGGCCACAGGCTTTTGGAAATGAAGTTTTATGAGAGCACAGCCACATCCACTTATGTGCTGTCTGTGCGTGGCTGTGTCTTCACTTCTGCCACAGAAACTGAACAGTCCGCAAAGCCGGAACATTCATTACCTGGCCCTTGACTGAGAAAGTGTGCCCGTCCTGCTCAACCTAGAAGTAACAGGTTCCTACAGACTTTGTAAAGGCTTCTTTAAAATCATTTTCCAGGCTGGGGCGGTGGCTCACGCCTATAATCCCAGCATTATGGGAGGCCAAGGGGGGTGGATTAGTTGAGATCAGCAGTTTGAGACCAGCCTGGCCAACATGGCAAAAGCTCATCTCTACTAAAAAGTAAAAAAAAAAAAAAAAAAAAAATAGTTGCCTAAGCATGCACAAGATATTACATGCATTGTAAAATGATCAGTAAATGATTTCCTGTACCATTGTTCTTAAGGAGATAATACAAAGTTATTTAGAGAGCTAAATTGTGAAATACATCATTTCTCTGCCGGAAAAAAAAAAAAAACAAAACTAGTAGGGCATGGTGGCGCACACCTGTAGTCCCAGCTATTCAGGAGGCTGAGGCAGAAGTGTTTGAACCCAGGAGGCAGAGGTTGCAGTGAGCCAAGATCGCGCCACTGCACTCCACCCTGGGGGACAGAGTGAGACTCTGACTCAAAAAAAAAAAGATAAAATAAAATCATTTTCCACAGCTGATTTTTTCAGTAATACAGGCAGGTAAATTAAATCTAAGAAAAACCACAGAGCTGCTTTAAGTCAGTATGTGGCCTGATGTGAGGAAGTGTTCAAAATAGAATCATTTCCACAAAAACCTAAAGCAAGCAACGTAAGGCCTAGAAGAGCTCAGCTGCCCTGACACGTGTCGCCTTTCTCAGAGTGGGTGCACAAGGGTTCACTGCAGACTTGCACACAAGGCCCCCAATCACAGCCCCACCAGTCACTGGCTTTTCTGGCCTCCGTTTTTTTAGATCTATAAAATGGAGATAATAAACATTCTACATCATAAGGTTGTCAGGTAAAGGAAACAAATAATGCCAATAAATCGCTCATCACAGTGCTTGACACCACACCTCACAAGTGATGAATAAGTGATAGCTATTATTGTTATTATTTCATCGTTATATACTTAAGATTTTGCCATAAATCTCAAACATAAAGAACCTGCAGGCCGGGTGCGGTGTCTCACGCCTGTAATCCCAGCACTTTGGGAGGCCAAAGCTGGCGGATCACCTGAGGTCGGGAGTTCAAGACCAGCCTAACAAATACGGAGAAACCTCGTCTCTACTAAAAACACAAAACTAGCCAGCATGGAGGCACATGCCTGTAATCCTAGCTACTAGGGAGCTGAGGCAGGAGAATCGCTTGAACCCAGGAGGCGGAGGTTGTGGTGAGCCGAGATCGGGCCATTGCACTCCAGCCTGGGTAACAAGAGCGAAACTCTGTCTGAAAAAAAAAAAGAAGAGAAAAAGAACTTTTAGCTTGGGCAGCATGGCGAAATCCCGTCTCTACAACAATACAAAAATCAGCCAGGTGTAGTGGTGTGTTCCTGTAGTCCCAGCTATTCAGGGGGCAGAGGCAGGAGGATCATCTAAGCCCAGGAATAGATAGAGGCTGCAGTGAGCAGAGATTGTCCCACTGCATTCCAGCCTGGGTGACAGAGCCAGACCCTGTTTCAAAACAAACCAAAACCCTGAACTCAAAGCCCACCTAGGAAATTCCTTTGTTAGTGAGGGAGAGGGTAAAAGGAAGGGAAGACTCTGCAGTGGGCTCCCCACGCCCTGATGTGCATCAAACAGAACTAGGAGGGCTGAGAGCCCTCCCTGGCCTCCCTGTCAGTGCCCTGTTGACAGCTGGCATCCAGGCTGTGGCATTTCGCTACTCCTTAGAAACCAAAACCAGTTTACTGTGGACATTCCAAAACCGCACTGGGCAAAATTCACCGGTGGGGGAGGAGGGGCATTTTAATTACCTGAAACATGTAACAAGCGGAATCAGTAACGCCTTACACATGTGTATCAAGCTGGATCAGTAACACCTTACACATGTGTATCAAGCTGGATCAGTAACGCCTTACACACGTTTGCAGACCACAGAGCATCCCAACAGCAGCAAAGCAGGCACCCAGGGAGCACGTCTGGTGGGTGGTGTGCAGCGCAGCTTTGCACTCACATGGAGCGAGGGTCAAGCCCTGCTCGTCACTTCATCACCAGGTAACTTGGGGCCAGCCCCAGAACCTCTGAGTGTTTGTCTCCACACTAGGAGAATGGGTGGCTGCCACCTACTTGAGAGTTGCTGGAGAGATCATAAGGGATACCTGACACCATGCCCTTCACACAACATGTGGGTGAGTCAGCAGGGGCCCATGGTACTAAGAATGACAATAATAACAGCTGTCTATTATTATTATTACTTTTTTTTTGAGACAAGAGTCTCACTCTGTCACCCAGGCTGGAGTACAACGGTGCAATTTCAGCTCACTGCAACCTTCACCTCCCGGGTTCAAGCGATTCTCCTGCCTAAGCCTTTGAAGCAGCTTGGACTACGGGCACACGCCACCACGCCTGGCTAATTTTTGTATTTTTAGTAGAGACAGGGTTTCACCATGTTGGCCGGGTTGGTCTTGAACTCCTGAGCTCAGGTGATCCACCCACCTCAGCCTCCCAAAGTGCTGGGATTACAGGCGTGAGTCACCAAACCCGGCCCCGTTCTCTATTACTTTAATAAAGATAATATCATAGAGCCAAATAAAACTATAGTGCAAGTACTGAATTAACTAATTGTTCTAAATTGGGGGAGCAAGCTGCTAAGAGAAAATATACAAATTACAGTGTGGTGTGACACCCTGTCTAACACCCAGGCAGCCAGCCAATCCTGCAAACCATTTTCTTTTTTTCCTGTATCTTTTCTCATACCTGTGGCAGGGAGGAAAGCTGAGAGGGCTGCACCTGCACCTTCCCAGGCGTGGGAACGTGGAGGGCCAGTGGTGCAGGCTGTGAGGGAGGGACGGGGAGTTGGCTGCTGGGGGGTGCAGGGATGGGAACATTGGGCTGCTGAGTCTTCACCGGGATTTGGAGCTGTGTCTGGGCCTCCACTGATTGCGGCTGCTGTGCAAACTGCAGCGCAGAGGAGAGGGCTGCGGTGGGAACACCGGCTGGGGGCAGCCTCCCGGGCAGCTGCGGCAGTGGGGTGTGCAAGCTGGCGGCGTTCTGCACGGGAGGCCCCGTGGAGGGGTCGTACTGCTGCTGACTCTGCCTCTGTCCAGTGAGCTGCGCAGCCTGCGGCGTGGGGGGCATTCCTCCTGCAAAATAAGAAAAGCGCCAAGAGCACTGATTCCCAAGTGTGGCAGCTTCCACCAGTGAGTCACAAGGAGACATGTCTGACACCCCGGTGCTTGTCCAAGACCCACCACACTCACACGAGAAGTCGGCCACAACTGAGCA
Source organism: Piliocolobus tephrosceles (assembly GCF_002776525.5). Classification (NCBI taxonomy): domain Eukaryota; kingdom Metazoa; phylum Chordata; class Mammalia; order Primates; family Cercopithecidae; genus Piliocolobus; species Piliocolobus tephrosceles. Next base: position 129,538,047 of record NC_045443.1, on the reverse strand, counting down.
CACACAAAAGGAAAGAGAGGCGCTTGACCTTTGCAAGTCAGCATCAAGCAAAACAAGCACCAGATCGCCACAGGGCATCCCCAAAACGCAGCAATTGGGAAAAACACAGGAGTAAAAATTGTTGAAAGACACTATGACAAAGCGACGTGTGGCTCCCATTAGTGTGGCAAGAACATGTCTCCAGGGGCTTTGCACACGATATGGGCTGGGACTCAGAGATATATCTCAATTTCAGGCACCCCACGGCAAACACGCTACCTCCACTGCCCAAGTTTGAGTCTGGTGCTGGTTTCTGGAACCGCAGTGTACCGCCTGCTCCTGAGTGGGGAGCTGGCTCTGCTGCTGGGCCTTACCTTGTGCGGTCGGCATTAGCTGCTGGAGAGGAACGCCTGCGTCCGCCCCCGGGTGCTGGAAAACTACCCCTTGGTGACCCACTTCAAGGCGAGGCCTCTTAGACTGCTCTAGAATAATTTTCAAAAAAGGTGCAGTTTGATGTAAAAATAAAACCAGAAAAGTAGTAGAAAAAAACATGTGTGTTTTTATCATCTTTGAACAGGGAGGCCTTTCTATACATTAACTAAAATCCAGAAGCCATAAAAGATAAGGCTGATAAATACAATTTATCATTAAAATGTTGCCAATATAAGAAAAAGCTTCATAACAAGGCCAGGGACAAGCAACAACCTGAGAGGCAACGCGTGCGACGGACAGAGTTGGACTCGCTTAGCACTCGGAAAGCACAAGCACACGAGGAGCACCACAAGCACAGACGAGAGCGTGGAGAGCGGGCAGTGGGGCAGACTCACAGATGCCCAGCACACAGGGAATGAGGCTGCACAGCGTGCTCAAAACTAAAGAAACCCAAATCAGAACAAGGAATTTTTCACCCATCAGAGCAATGAGGATTAAATGACTTATACCTAATAAAACGATCAAAATGTGAAAGAACCAGCAATTGTTGATGGCAGTGAAAACTGGCCCTGTCCTTTTGGTGGGCAACTGAGCACCATCATTACCTAACTACACCTGCGCTTTGATGTAGCAATTTCATTTCCAGGCGTTTTTCCTTTAGAGATATCGACAGACAGTCGGGCGCGGTGGCTCACGCCTACAATCTCAACACTTTGGGAGGCTGAGGTGAGAAGACTTGAGCCCAGGAGTTCGAGACCAGCCTGGGCAATATAGTGGGACCCTGACTGTAGCCAAAATGCAAAAAGGCTTGCATGGAGCCGGGCATGGTGGCGGCGCCTGTAGTTCCAGCTACTCAGGAGGTTGAGGCACAAGATTTGCTCGAGGCTGCAGTGAGCCATGATGATGTCATTGCACTCCGGCCTGGGTGAGCCAGACCCTATCTCAAAAAATAAGGAGATACACAGACTGATAAACATGTAGGAAAAAAAAAACCATGAGACTACATGTTCAATCCTCAGTTCACTGTAACAGATAAAATGTGGCACTAACGGATGAACACTGACAAGGATCTGACGGATAAAGAACCAACCATCCCCATGACGGAACAGCACGTGGCACTGAGAGAGGGGTTATGACTTGAAGAGATGGCCTTTCCAGTTCATATTCTTAGACATAACAACGTATATACAATCCGATCGCATCGGAACTTTTTCAAAGTATCACGTATGTAACAATGCTTGGGTACGGAGAGGAAGGTCTGTGAGAGAGAATACACGAAACATTAGCAGTGGTTACTGCTGTGGCTAGGGAGTGGGCAGGTACCAAGCCAGAGGTAGGCTTAAGTTATACTCTACTGAACTGTTGAAGTCTTTTATATAAAAATGTATTAAGTTTATTATTTGAAAAAAATCAGCTTAAAAATATGACAACTTCAGAAAGCAGATGATTTTGTGTTGAGCTACACTGTGGTGACTCAAGAGCCTACAAATGCATACAGAAAATCAACATGGAATATACTTGCTCAACTGAAAAAGTCTTCACCTCAGGACACAGAAAAAATTCACATAAATATTGTTCAGCTGATAATCACCGTAAGAGAGGTTAATTTTCAAAGTAGGAAGAAATCAAGCTTAGCAACTGCTCTTCAGAAACTCATGGCAACTGTACCTCGGCAGCCCAAGAAGAGGGGGGCATTCCAAAGGCCACGCTAGCTGTGCCCTGACATACCTGCCATACCTGCGGAGGGCATCGCCTGCTGCCTCTTAAACAGGTCCGTCTCTACTGTGCTTCCGGCCCCTGCTACCAGGCTCCCTGAGAGGGCTTGCTGCTGGGAAAAAAGATGAAAAAATGAAGGCCATTACAAGAATAAACTCAAACTACCATAATTATCCCAAACATCGACCTCATTCCTTTTTAATAACAGAAATGTTATCTACCCCATGTGTTTAAATATACATGTGTAATGTATATTTATGTATAATAATTTAAAGTTCTAACTTACCTCTGGAGGAGAAAAGACTTGTAAAAGACATATTATTCTGGTTTTAATGGAATTTCAAATAAATGCAAACCTACAGTCCTTGGGAAACTAACTAGCTTTGCATATTGAATGATAACAAAAGGCCTAATGCTGGGAAACATGAGTTTCAGTTCTGAGACAAAGCTCAGCCGACCCGTCAGTCACACTGCCCAGCATAACTTCACATCCAAAAACACCAAATAATAAAAAGGCTAAATTGCCTTTCCACTGGAAAATGACACTAAAACCCCAATTAATAACTATCTAATTAACCTAGATTTTGTTTGTTTGTTTGTTTTTGAGACAGAGTCTCACTCTGTTGCCCAGGCTGGAGTGCAGTGGCGCAATCTCGGCTCACTGCAACCTCTGCCTCTCGGGTTCAAGCCATTCTCCTGCCTCAGCCTCCTGAGTAGCTGGGACTACAGGCGCCGCCACCGCACCCGGCTAATTTTTTGCATTTTTAGTAGAGACAGAGTTTCATTGTGTTAGCCAGGATGGTCTTGATCTCCTGACTTCGTGATCCACCTGCCTTGGCCTCCCAAAGTGCTGGGATTACAGGCGTGAGCCACCACACCCAGCCAACTTAGATCTTTAAAATGGTATTTTTATAGTTAGCACCCTACTTGAGACATACATATGTGAGATATATAGAGATATAAATAGACAGATGTTATTTAAAATGTTTAAAGTGAAAAAAAGCCATCACCAGGCGTGGTGGCTTACGCCTGTAATCCCAACATTTTGGAAGGCTGAGGTGGGAGGATCGCTTGAGGTCAGGAGTTCAAAACCAGCCTGGGCAACACAACGAGATCCTGTCTCTACAAAAAAATAAAAATTAAAATATTAGCCAGGCATGGTGGCACACGCCTGTAGTCCTAGCTACTCAGGAGTCTTGAGCCCAAGAGTTTGAAGCTGCAGTGATCTAGGACGATGTCACTGCACTCTGCATTCCGGCCTGGACAACAAAGCAAGACCCCATCTTTAAAAAAAATAAAATGAAAGAAGCCAATCTGAAAAGGTGACATGCTACATGATCCTAACTCTATGATGTCTTGGAAAAGGAAACTATAGAGACAACAAAAAGATGAGTGGTTGCCAGGTGCAAAGTGCAGGGAGGAGGTAAACAGGCAGAGCACGGGAGATTTTTAGAGCAGTGAAACTATAGTACTGTGCTAATGACAAGGCACTGAAGGCTCACCAAGGGCAACAAATGTACCGTCTGGAGGGGGACACGGATATAAAGGAGGCTGTGCACATGGGGTTGGGGGCAACGGGGTATGTAAAAAAATCTCTGTTCCTTCCTCTCAATTCTGCTGTGAACCTAAAACTGCTCTTAAAAAATCATGGTTTTTAAAAGTTTACACGGAAAGCTACTGGCATGTTCTCTTATGAAGACAGAAACCAGCCAACTCTTGGTCAGCACGGACTTAACCCTAACCCTCTTCCATCTGGTCACCATCCTCGCAATTAAAGTAAACGCTAAGAACTTGGCCGGGCTCGGTGGCTCAAGCCTGTAATCCCAGCACTTTGGGAGGCCGAGACGGGCGGATCACGAGGTCAGGAGATTGAGACCATCCTGGCCAACACGGTGAAACCCCGTCTCTACTAAAAAAATACAAAAAACTAGCCGGGCGAGGTGGCGGGCTCCTGTAGTCCCAGCTACTCGGGAGGCTGAGGCAGGAGAATGGCCTAAACCCGGGAGGCGGAGTTTGCAGTGAGCTGATATCCGGCCACTGCACTCCAGCCTGGGCGACAGAGCGAGACTCCCTCTCAAAAAAAAAAAAAAAAAAAAAAAAAGAACTTAATTACTAGTTGCTAAATCATTCCTTAAATCACTCAAAAATATTCACTCTACTTAGTGAGACATTTTAAATGTAAAAGTTACAGATACCTCAACAAAGTAACTTCAGTGAGAGGGAGCTGTTTGAACCAACTGCCACACAAGGCCCACCACGCAGCCACCACCAGCCATGCCACAGACTCTGTACGCACATGGGGAGAGGCTTAGGAGGAGTTACTAAAAGGAAAAATCAGCCCCAATACAGCATATGTAAGAGGAAGGCACTGCCATTTACATTTAACCAAGATGGAAGAGGAAAGATGATGAAAGGGACAGAGGGGATGGACAAAGAGAGGGCGGAAAGAAAGGAAAGAATGCTTTGAAAACAATGGCCTGGCAGTGCTCACCTCTGGGGCAGCATTACAGGTGACACGATTTGTGTGTGTGTGTGTGTTTCTAAATTTCCCAAATGTTCTATAATGAGCATGTATGACTAATGTAATCAAAAGAAAAGAGTATTTTTTAATAAACAAAACTTGATAAAGGGCTCTGTGTCCAGAAATGGCCAAGTACTTCCTATCGAGTCAAACATAATCCAGGTAACAAGGCTGGGCGCGGTGGCTCACACCTGTAATCCCAGCACTTCGGGAGGTGGAGGCGGGTGGATCACAAGGTCAGGAGATCAAGATCACGGTGAAACCCCATCTCTACTAAAAATACAAAAAAAAGAATTAGCCGGGCGCGGCAGCAGGCGCCTGTAGTCCCAGCTACTCAAGAGGCTGAGGCAGGAAAATGGCGTGAACCCGGGAGGCAGGGCTTGCAGCGAGCTGAGACTGCACCACTTCACCCCAGCCTGGCGACGGAGTGAGACTCTGTCTCAAAAAAAATAAAATAAAATAAAATAAAATAAAATAAAATAAAATAAAATAAAATAAACATAATCCACGTAAACATAAACTCTAGATGAAACACAAAAAAACATGAAAAGGTAGGCCAGTGATACAGGAAGGGAAATGATACTTGCAAGAAGGGAATGGAACATGGTAAGGTTTCCAGTTTCATGGCATTTGGCATGAGGGCAGCCCTAGCCTGTGCTCTATGGAACAGCTCAAACCTAAAGACACATAGCATCTCACGGGCTTGAACAAGAGGACAAAGAACAGGAGACAGTTGGAAAAGGAGGCCTCATATTCTCTCCCTAACCTCCACCTAAATCATGTACACAAAAACAGAATCCAAGCGAAGGCCCAAGTACTGAACTGAGTTTTCAGGTGCCTCCCGTCACAAAGGAGAAAGAGTATGCAGGTTTTTGTTGTTGTTTGGCTTTTTTTTTTTTTTTTTTTTGAGATGGAGTCTCACTCTGTCGCCCAGGCTGGAGTGCGGTGGTGCAATCTTGCCTCACTGCAACCTCCGCCTCCCGGGTTCACACCATTCTCCTGCCTCAGCCTCCCGAGTAGCCGGGACTACAGGTGCGCCACCACGCCCGGCTACTTTTTGTATTTTTAGTAGAGACAGGGTTTCACCATATTGGCCAGGCTGGTCTCGAACTCCTGACCTTGTGGATCCACCCGCCTCAGCCTCCCAAAGTGCTGGGATTACAGGCGTGAGCCACCGCGCCCAGCCAGAGTCTACATTTTTAATTCAATCAAGTTAACTAAGTGTTAAAGCAAATAAATACTTTTCAGAAGAATATAACAGAACCCAGGGTTTCTATATGTCACGCACAATTGTCCAAAATCCAATTCAGACTTACAAAATTACTCCAAAATACAAACAAAAAACACGAACCATACTCAGACACCAACCTCAGGATGACCCACGTACTAGAATAAGCAGGCAAGGATCTTAAAGTGACCTTAATATGTATGTCCAAGAACATAAAGAAAAATATACTGCAATAAAAGACAAGAAGAAATCTTGACAAAAAAACAGAAACTATTAAAATAAAGAGCCAAATGGAGATTCCAGAAGTGAAAAATACAACATCCGAAATAAAAAAAAAATTCATTGGATAGGCATTAACATCAGTGTGGAGACGTGAAAAAATCAGTCGGGGTGCGGTGGCTCACACCTGTAATGCCAGCACTTTGGGAGGTCAAGACGAGAGGACTGCTTGAGGTCAGGAGTTCAAAACCAGCCTGGGCAATCTCCAAAAAACAAACAAAAAAAATGTTACACTGACCAGGCACAGTGGCTTATGCTGTATTCCCAGCATTTTGGGAACCTAAGGTGCACAGATCACTTGAGGTCAGGAGTTCAAGACCAGCCTGACCAACATGGCGAAAATTCATCTCTACAAAAATACAAAAATTGGCTAGGAATGGTGGCACAGACCTGTACTCCCAGCTACTTGAGAGGCTGGGATGGGAGGATCAGTTCAGCCCTGGAGGTTGAGGTTGCAGTGAGCCAAGAGAACGCCACCGCACTCCAGCCTGGGTGACAGAGCGAGACACTATCTCAAAAAAACAAACAAACAAAAAATTTTAAAATCAGTGAGCCTGAAAAAAGATTCCTGAGACAGAAGAACCAAGTGAAGGACCTGACTTCAAGACACACCCCAAGACTCCAGGAACCAGGACAGTGTAGTGCAGTGCCAGCGTAAGGACCAACACACAGATAAACAGAACTGAGCCGCGCACCCAGAATCAGACCCACACTCACGGGATGTCCAAGGCCTCCAAGGCAATCCAATGGGGAAGAGAAAGTCTTTTCAACAAATGGTGCAAGAAAACTGGATGTGTACATGAACACAAGGATAAACTGGACTTCACTAAAATGAGAAACTTCTGCTCAAGAAGCACTGGCAGGAAGGACTGTGCACCCTGCTGACTGCTCCCCGGCTGCAGCTGACACTCAGGCTGCTTCCCAGAGGACTCAGGACACACGGGTCCTGCTGCCCCTGGGTTCTGCAGAAGCTACAGGAACTCCTCCAGGCACAGCAAACTCAAGCCTTGGTTTTCAGAATGATTTTTAGTTTTACATTATTCTGTCTCCATGAAGGTACTATTGGTAAAGATACTCTGGTCTTTTCATTTATTTATTTATTTTTTGAGACGCAGTCTCTGTCGCCCAGGCTGGAGTACAGTGGCACAATCTCTGCTCACTGCAACCCCCGCCTCCCGGGTTCAAGTGATTCTCCTGCCTTAGCCTCTCGAGTAGCTGGAATTACAGGCACCCACCACCATGCCCGGCTAATTTTTTGTATTTTTAGTACAGATGGGGTTTCACTATGTTGACCAGGCTGATCTTGAACTCCTGTGATCTGCCCACCTCGGTCATCCAAATGCTGGGATTACAGAAGATACTCTTGTCTTTAAAATACAACCTTGAATTTGGTCAAAAACCATTACTATAATTCTTTAAAAAAGAGAAATTCTCACAAAGAAAAAACATTCTGAAGGGAATGTATTTCTGGGTGCTCATTTAGGAGAGACAATACCAAAACAGAGCTTATCCATGGAAGACCTACCTTAACCTACAGGGGGCCTAGAAACTACACCAGGAAAACACAGCAGAAAGCAGCTCACAGAACGCCTGCCACCTAAAAGGATAGACTGACGGTATTCTGAAGGTAGAAATTAAGACTACTAGTAGTTGGCAGCTACCAGGAGGAAAATTTCTGCCCCATTTAAACAAACAAATAAATAAACTGTAAAGTCAGGTAGTGGCTCATGCCTGTAATTCCAGCACTTTGAGAGGCTGAGGCAGGAGGACTGCTTCAGCCCAAGGGTTCAAGACTCGCCTGGGCAACAAAGTGAGACCTCCATTTCTACAAAAAAAATTTTAAAGCTGGCTGGGCACGGTGGCTCACGCCTGTAATCCCAGCACTTTGGGAGGCTGAGGCAGGTGGATTACCTGAGGTCAGGAGTTTCAGACCATCCTGGCTAACATGGTGAAGCCCCATCTCTACTAAAAATACAAAAATTAGCCGGGCGTGGTGGCACGCACCTGTAGTCCATCTACTCGGGAGGCTGAGGCGGGAGAATCACTTGAACCCAGGAGGCAGAGGCTGCAGTGAGCTGAGATCACACCACTGCACTCCAGCCTGACGACAGAGCAAGACTCCGTCTCAAAAAATAAATAAATAAATAAAAATACAAACACACATGTAAGGTAACGAAAGAAACAACAGTTGGGTTAGGATCACAAAACCATAAATACTTACTCATTTTCTCTAACATCATAATCACTGAAAAAAATGCTCCAATCAGGAGGGCTTTATAAGACATAAATAACCATAATAATATTAGTACTATTTTTTATACTATAACTGCACTCAACACCAACACAAAACCTTCTGGAAACAAAAATAAATACATGCAATGCTGAGCACTATGGATTTATTTCTGGAGGTTAACTGGCATAGATTAGTTTACTATAAAAATTCTACGATTGGCTGCAAATAATAAAACTTATCCTGAAACTCTGTCTTAAACTTTTTTTATTTTTATTTTTTTTCAGACAGAGTCTCACTCTGTCGCCCAGGCTGGAGTGCAGAGACGCAATATTGGCTCACTACAGCCTCTGCCTCCCGGGTTCAAGGTATTCTCCTGCCCCAGCCTCTCAAGTAGCTGAGACTATGGGAACACGCCACCACACCCGGCAAATTTTTTGTATTTTTGGTAGAGACGGGGTTTTACCATGTTGGCCGGGCCGGTCTCAAACTCCTGGCCTCAAGTGATCTGCCCGCTGTAGCCTCCCAAAGTTTCAACCTTTTTTGGAACGGTTAACAGGGTTTGCAAAAAAAGCCATAACAAAACCGGGGCCACACTCTAGCAGCACTTTCAGCTAAACACCAAGTGAGTATACGGTGGGCACCACGAAGAGGCTTGTGCTCTCCTGATTCACCAGTGTCACTCCTAAGAGTTTTTCTAAATAGAACAGACATAACCTAAGACTAGAAAGTGGTTAGATGAATTACAGGTCCTCAAAATAATGAAGTAGCAGCAGCAGTTAAAATGAGAATTATTAGAAGTCAATAAAATAAAAAGAATTATTTGTTAAATGAAAAAACAAGAAAGTATAAATTCACTTGTTTCAACTAGTATATATGCAATATAACATTAAAAAATCAGCCAGACATGGTGGCTCAGGCCTGTCATCCCAGCACTTGGGGAGGCCAAGGCAGGTGGATTACTTGAGGTCAGGAGTTCGAGACCAGCCTGGCCAACATGGTAAAATCCCGTCTCTACTAAAAGTACAAAAATTAGCTGGGTGTGGTGGTACCTGCCAGTAATCTTAGCTACTCAGGAAGCTGAGACAGGAGAATCGTTTGAGCCTGGGAGGTAGAGGCTGTAGCGAGTCGAGATCGCGCCACTGCACTCCAGCCTGGACAATAGAATGAGACTCTATCTCAAAAAAAAAAAAAAAAGTTGTGTTAGGATGATAAAATTATGGCGAATTATTCATTTTCTCTAACAGGAAAATTATGAAAAATCTGTACTTAGAACGGTTTTTTTTTTATCTTTTTATAAATAAATGTGTGCCTGTCTGTATTTTACATACAACACCTCTGCACTCAATAATACCACCTAAAAATCTTTTGGAAACAGAAATTAGTACATATGTAATAAAAAATTCTGAATCTATTTCTAGAGTTTCACTAGTCAAAACGAAAATTACACAATTGGCTATTAGTAATAAAACTCAGCCGGGCGCAGTGGCTCACGCCTGTAATCCCAGCACTTTGGGAGGCCGAGGCAGGTGGATCATGAGGTCAGAAGATCGAGACCATCCTGGCTAACATGGTGAAACCCCATCTCTACTAAAAATACAAAAAATTAGCTGGGCGTGGTCACAGGCTCCTGTAGTCCCAGCTACTTGGGAGGCTGAGTCAGGAGAATGGCGTGAACCCAGAAGGTGGAGGTTGCAGTGAGCCAAGACTGCGCCACTGCACTCCAGCCTGGGCGACAGAACGAGATTTCGTCTCAAAAAAAAAAAAAAGAAAAGAAAAGAAAGTAATAAAACTCATGCTGAATTTTTTTTCCCAAAGAAATGGATGTTTTTCATTTTAACCCTTTTCTATTTTCTTAGATAGATATCCACTGTTATTTGCCTCAAAAGTCTATAACTCAAAATGGAGACTCCTTGGTTTTCCTCTTTCAGTCTTATAAGCAATTTTTTATTAGGAAATGTATCACACACACAAAAGAAATTATAAAATATATGCAAGGCTTTCAAAGCACAGTAAAATTAATCATAGAATTTAAATAGTAAGATATCATTCACTAAACAATCCATTCAACTTGTTTGGAATTTTCATAATACAATGTTGAAGAGGACAGTGGAAAAATACATACATACAATTTAAAGCAGTAATAATAAAGCAATCCCTACATACTCATCACATGCCTTAAGAAATAAAAATTTTGGGCCGGGCGCGGTGGCTCAAGCCTATAATCCCAGCACTTTTGGGAGGCCAAGACGGGCGGATCATGAAGTCAGGAGATCGAGACCATCCTGGCTAACACTGTGAAACCCCGTCTCTACTAAAAAATACAAAAAACTAGCCGGGCGAGGTGGCGGGCGCCTGTAGTCCCAGCTACTTGGGAGGCTGAGGCAGGAGAATGGCGTAAACCCGGGAGGCAGAGCTTGCAGCGAGCTGAGATCCGGCCACTGCACTCCAGGCCGGGCGACAGAGCGAGACTCCGTCTCAAAAAAAAAAAAAAAAAAGAAAGAAAGAAAAATTTTGGCTCTTGAGATTATACCGGAAGACAAAAATAAAAAAAGAAATAAAAATTAACCCATATCTTAAAAATTCCATACATCCGCTTCTATACTAACTACCCAAAATGTATGTTAAACATCTCCCTAAAGAACCCTTGTGCTCTGTTGGTGGGAATGTAAACTATTACAGCCATTATTGAAATCAGTATGAAGGTTCCTCAAAAAAGTAAAAATAGAATGAACATATGATCCAGCAATCCCACTTCAGGGTGCACAGCCAAAGGAAAGGAAATCCACGTCTTGAAGAGGTATCCGCACTCCTGTGTTCACTGCAGCACTGTTCATAACAGCCAAGCTATGAAAACAACTTCAGTGTCCAGCAACAGATGAACAGATAATATAGTATATACACAATGGAATACTATTCGGTAACAAAAAGCAAGGAAATCCTGCCATTTACGACAACATGAATGAACTTAGAGGGCATAATGCTAACTGAAATAAGCCAGAGAAAGATCAATGCTGTACAGTATCACTTACATGTGTAATCTTTTTTTTTAAGAGACAGGGTCTTGCTCTATAGCCCAGCCTGGAGTGTAGTGGCACAATCATAGCTCACTTCAGCCTCAACCTCCTGGACTCAAGCCATCTTCCCGCCTCAGCCTTCTGAATGAATAGCTGGGACTACAGGCACATGCCACACCTGGCTAATTTTTTAATTTTTTTGTAGAGATGGTGTCCTGTGTTGTGCAGGCTGGTCTTGAATACACAGTCTCAAGCGACCCTCCAGGCTCAGCCTCTCTAAGTGCTGGGATTGCAGGTGTGAGCCAAAGTGCCCAGCCTATAGTTAACAATATTGCACTGTATACTAGGAATTTGCTGAAAGAGTAGATCTTAGCCATTCTCACCAAACAAAACACAACAAGGGTAACTGCTAATTAATTTGATTGCAGTAATCACCTCACTATCCTTACACCAAATCACTTTGTATATTTTATATAAAATTTTATTTGCCAATTATACCTCAATAAAGCAAAAACAAACAAACAAAAAACTGTTGCCTTACAGTGTCACCACCTGTGGGTGTGTGTCTAAACCCTCTTGGCTTTGCTTACACCCGCGCATCGACGTGCACGATGGCAGGGCTCTCTGTTTTGCACTGAGTGCTCTATTAGTACTCCTCTGGGACACAGCCCACACATTGTGTGGCCAATGGACAATCTGGTTCTTTCCAATTTGGGGCTGCCAAAAACAATGCTGCGAGGAGCGTTATTGCACGTGCGTTCCCGTGCACAGATACAAGTCTCCCTAGAGCATCGCTGCATGTGCGTTCAGGCGCGCAGATACAAGTCTCCCTAGAGCATCGCTGCACGTGCGTTCCGGCGCGCAGATACAAGTCCCTCTAGAGCATCGCTGCACGTGCGTTCCGGTGCCCAGATACAAGTCTCTCTAGAGCATCGTGCTGGTCAGAGTATGCTCTCTGCTCACCTTTTCCAGATGATGCAAAACATTTCCAAATAACTAGACCAAGCTCCACTCTCATCAAAAGCAGACGAGAATCCCACAGCTCTACATCAACAGATTCTCTCCAGTTTAACTCTTGGCAGTCTTGTGCATGGAATGGAAAGTCTGAGCAGTTTAATTTGTATTGTAGAGACTGCATCTCTTTTTCATGTTTATAGGCACTCCTGGCCTATTGTCCTACTGTTCTAATGCAGATATTATCAATGTGGTCTATAAATGCATTAATATATTCTTCCAGGCATTAGCAGTAAAGATGTAAAACTAACTAATTTTCTGATAATCACCAACTTAAGAGTTATCTTCTTTTTTTCAGGGGGGGATGGGGGTGGTGGAGACAGAGTTTTGCTCTGTCACCCAAGGAAGTGCAGTGGCACAATCTTGGCTCACTGCAACCTCTGCCTCCTGAGTTCAAATAATTCTTGTGCCTCGGCCTCCTGAGCAGTTGGGACTACAGACGCGCACCACCACAACCAGCTAATTTTTTTGTGTTTTTTAGTAGAGACAGGGTTTCACCATGTTGACCAGGATGGTCCCTAACTCTCGACTTCAGGTGATCTGCCCGCCTCTGCCTCCCAAAGTGCTGGGATTACAGGTGTGAGCCACCATGCCCAGCCAAGAGCTATCTTCAATTGTATAAAACCCATTACAAGGAGTACCTAAATAGCAGAATCAAATTACTATTCTCCACCGAAAGGAACCAGGCTCTTTGTCGAAATGGCTGATTCCAGGGCTGGATCAAGGAATATATATATATACAAGGTGAACTTTAAACACTTTGTGCCATAAGGAAGTAAGAGAGGTATGTTGAAAGTATACTAGAGCCAGCTTGAACAGGCTCCAGTTGGTCAATCACAGATAACCTGAGTATCAAAATAAATAATAACAGAACCACCAGGAGGGGGGTTGGGCAGTAAATGACTGGCAAGGAGCATCAAGCAACTTCATGGAGTGATAGAAATGGACATGTCGACCATTGTGTGGGTTACATGGGTGTATGCACTTATCAAAACTCTGCAAACTGTTAACACTGAAGATCTGTGTGTTCTGTTTGTAAAGTATGCATCAATTTAATGTAATTTACCATTTTTACAGACTAAAGAAGAAAAAACACATATCATTGTCAATAGATGTATTTGACAAAATTCAACATCAATTCATGATATACCAGGAGTAAAAGGGAATTTTCTTACCTTGATAAAGAAAATCTGCAAAATCTACAGTTAACATCTTACTTAATGGTGAGAGACTAACGGCTTTCCCCCTAGGTCAGGAAGGAGATCATACTGGACACCCTTGCCAGTACAATAAAAAAAAAAAGAAAAGAAATAAAAAGCATACAGATTGAAAAAGAAAAAAAATCCTGCTCTATTTGCAGACATGATTCTCTATGTAGAGAATCCCATGGAATCTACAAAAAAGCTCCTAAAACTAATAAATGAGTTTAGCAAGGTTGCAGAATGTAGGTTCAAATAATCAACTGTACACCCTATATACTTGCAATAAACAGCTGGAAACTTTTTAAAGTACTACTCATAATACCCCCCAAAATTGGAATACTGAGGAATAAATCTAAGAAAATATATTGTATGCTGAAAGTTACAAAATGCTGATGAAAGAAATCAAAGAATACTGAAATAAATGGAGAGATATACCATATTCATGGACTGGAAGACTCATATTGTTAAGATATCACTCCTCCCCAAACAGGTCAATAGATGCAACACAATTCTAAACAAAATTCCAGGAAGATGTTTTAAGGATATCAACAAGCTGATTCTAAAATGTATACAAAAAGGGAAAGGAACTAGAATGACCAAAATAATTTTGAAAAAGGAGAACACACTTGGAGAACTCACACTCCTTGACTTCGAAACTTAAATAAAGCTATAGTAATCACAATAGGGTGACACTGGCAAAGAGAAAAACACACAGTTAAAGAGAAGGGAAGAGAAGAGAATCCAGAAACAGAATCATACAAGTAGGTCAACTAATCTTCGGCAAAGATGCAAGTCAACTCAACATACACAGGATAGTCTTTTCAAGAAATGGCATGGAACAATTGAATACTCACATTCAAATTTCTTATGTTTGCCATGTTACACAAAACTTTACTCAAAATAAATCACAGATCTAAAAGTAAAACTGTAAAACTTTTAGAAGACAACACAGAAGAACATCTTTCTGACCCTGGATTGAGCAGAGTTCTTAGATATGGCATCAAAAGCAAATCCATAAAAGAAAAAAATAATCAATTGTACTTCCACAAAATTTAAAACTTTTGTTCTGAAAAAGATAGTGTTAAGAGAAGGAAAAAACAAGCCAAAGACAGGAAAAAATATTTGCAAATCATGTAGCTGACAAAAAACGTCCATATTATGTGAAGGACTTTCAAATGCAATAATAACTCAGTGAAAAAATGGGTGAGACATGAACAGATACTTCGTCAAAGATATACGAAGAGCAAATGAAAAAAATGCCCAACTTTATTAGTCTTCAGAGACATCCAAATTAAAATAAACTAGACCTGGAATGACTAAAAAAGAAAACTGACAATAACAAGTACTAGGGAGGAAGCAAAACAAAAAGAACTATCCTAAATTGCTACTGGGAACACAAAATGGTACAGGCACTTTGGGAAAGTCTGGAAGTTTCTTTTCATCTTTTCTTTTCTTTTTTTTTTTTTTGAGACAGTCTCACTCTGTCGCCCAGGCTAGACTGCAGTGGTGCGATCTTGGCTCACTGCAACCTCCACCTCCCAGGTGCAAGAGATTCTCCTGCCTCAGACTCCCAAGTAGCTGGGACTACAGTGGCACGCCACCACGCCTGGCTAATTTTTTTTTATTTTATTTTTTTAAGTAGAGATGGGGTTTCACTACGTTGGTTAGGCTGGTCTCGAACTCCCGGCCTCAACTGATCTGCCAGCCTCGGCCTCCCAAAGTGCTGGGATTACAGGCGTGAGCCACTATGCCCAACCTCATTCATTCATTCATTCATTCATTCGAGTCGGTGTCTCACTCTGTCGCCCAGGCTGGAGTGCAGTGGCGTGATCTCAGCTCGCTGCAACCTCCATTTCCTGGGTTCAAGCAATTCTCCTACCTCAGCCTCCCGAGTAGTTGGGATTATAGGCGCCTGCCACCACACCCAGCTAATTTTTGCATTTTTAGTAGAGATGGGGTCTCACTACGTTGGCCAGGCTGGTCTCAAACTCCTGACCTCAGGTGATCCGCTCCCCTCAGCTTCCCAAAGTGCTGGAACTACAGGCATGAGCCACTGCACCTAACCACCTTTTTATTTTTTTGAGACAGGGTCTCACTATGTGGCCCAGGATGGAGTACACTGGCATGTCCACCACTCACTGCAGCCTCGAACTCCAGGACTCAGCAATCCTTCCACCTCTCAGCCTCCGAAGTAGCTGGGACTACTACAGGTGTGTATCACCACACACAGCTTTTTATTATTATTTTCTTTAGGAAGAGTCTCACTCGTGTCACCCAGGCTGGAGTGCAATGGGGTGAATTCAGCTCACTGTAACCTCCACCTCCCAGGTTCAAGTGATTTCTCCTGCCTTAGCCTCCCGAGTAGCTAGGATTACATGTGCCCACCACCACACCCGGCTAATTGTGGTATTTTTAGTAGAGATGGGGTTTTACCATGTTGGCCAGGCTGGTCTCAAATTCCTGACCTCAGGTGATCTGCCTGCCTTGGCCTCCAGGCGTGAGCTACCACGCCTGGCCTAATTGTTAAATTTTTAGTAGACAGGGTGGGTTTTTCTTTTTTTTTGAGGTAAGGTCTCACTCTGTGGCCCAGGCTAGGCTGCAGTGGTGCTATCTCAGCTCATTGCAACCTTCACCTCCTGGGTTCAAGCAATTCTCGTGCCTCCAGAGAAGCTAGAATTACAGGCATGTGCCACCATGCCTGGCTGATTGTTGTATTTTTAGGAGAGACAGGGTTTCACCATGTTGGCCAAGCTGGTCTCTAACTCTTGACCTCAGGTAATCCGCCCACTTCGGCCTCATGCCTAGTCCAGGCTGGTCTTAAATTCCTGGCCTCAAGTGATCCTCCCACCTTGGCCTCCCAAAGTGCTGGGATTTCAGGCATGAGCCACAGTGCCTGGTCTAGGTTGGTCTTAAATTTCTGGCCTCAAGCAATCCTCCCGCCTCAGCTTCCCAAAGTGCTGGGATTACAGGTGTGTGCCACTGCACCTGACCAGATGGTTTCTTAAGTTCAACATACCCATAAATCTGATTCCTAGTTTTGTTTTGTTTTTTTTCAAATCACGCAGCCAGCAACCCAAACCAGAATAGTTTCAGAGAGACTCTGACTCCTAGGCATTTACCCAAACGAAATGAATGCCTTGGCTGGGCGCGGTGGCTCAAGCCTGTAATCCCAGCACTTTGGGAGGTCGAGACGGGCAGATCACGAGGTCAGGAGATCGAGACCATCCAGGCTAACACGGTGAAACCCCGTCTCTACTAAAAAAAAATACAAAAAACTAGCCGGGCGAGGTGGCGGGCGCCCGTAGGCCCAGCTACTCGGGAGGCTGAGGCAGGAGAATGGCGGAGGCAGAGCTTGCAGTGAGCTGAGATCCGGACACTGCACTCCAGGCTGGGCGACAGAGCGAGACTCCATCTCAAAAAAAGAAAAAAGAAAAAAAAGAAAAGAAATGAATGCCTATGTTGACAAGAAAAACTGTATGTGAACATTTACAGCAGCTTTATTCCAAAATTCTAAGAACTGGAAACAACCCAAATCTTCTTCAAAGGGTAAATGGATAAACAAACTGGGGGCACATTCACACAATGGAACAGCACTCAGCAATAAAACAAAGTAGATGAATCTGAAATGCATTATCTTAAGAGAAAGAAGCCAGACTGAAAAGCAACCTAGACTAGGATTCCATAGATATTCATTCTGGAAAAGGCAAAATCATTAGCAATGGACAAAAAAGGTCAAGGGAGGCGTGAAGAGCTGACTTCACGCTTGACTTGACTGAGGCGGTGGTTACGCAACTCAAAGGATTCGTCACAATTCACAAGCACAGACTAAAAAACAGTGCATTTTACTGAATGTAAATTAAATAAGTTTAAACAAACATAAGCAAATAAATACTGACAGTGATATATTACAGCCTACTGATTCTAATAAATGTAGACAAAATGATGGAGTTAGAAAATCCAGCACGGATTCTTTATAGCAATAACTGATTCAGGCAAGACTCATCAATAGATGCTAGAACTAGTGGGTAAAAGTTTAAGGAGATTCAGGATATTTACATAGTCTCAAAGTATCTTCCCCCAAATTACTCATCATTTACAAAAGGCAAAATAAATAAATTTCCACTGCACAGGGCTGGTAGAAACCACCTTAACGAAGTGGTCAGAGTTAACATTATTAGTTACAGGACAAAGTGACATCACAGCCTTCCGATAAGACATTGAATTGGACATACCATTATTTCTACAGCAATCTTCTCAAAAATGCATGATCCAAATAGGACACAAGAAAACATCAGACAATCCCACACCAAAGGACATTGTACAAAATAACTGGTCTATACTTTTTCAAGGCCCAGGCCAAGGCCAAAGCCAAGGTCATGAAAGACTGAGAAACCAGCCCAGATTAAAGAGGCCAGAGAGGTATGACAACTTGACACTGGACCGGGGGGAAGAAACTATGAAGACAAAAGATGTCCTTGAGACAAAAGATGAAATTTGAATATAAACTATGGATTAGAATATATTATTGTATTACTGTACAATTTCCTGATATTTATTACTGTACTGCCATTAGGTAAGGAAACAGTCTTATCTAACACATGCTGAATTATTTACAGATAAAAGAGTATGATATGTTTTATATAGGTGTATATATATATGAGAATGAAAATAATGCAAATGGGGCAAAAACAACTGTTAAATTTGGTAAAGGGTATAAGCGTTTTTTTAAATAATTATTGCAACTATTATGTACATTTGAAATTATATCAAAATTTAAAATAACAACAAAAATCCCAAGGATGAAACTGCTTTCACAACCCAGCACTATCTACTCCAAAACTAGTAGAAATTTGACAGTTTGTTTTTGTTTGTCTGTTTGTTTGTTTTGTGAGACGGAGTCCTGCTCTACTCCCAGACTGGAGTGCAGTGGCACAATCTCCGCTCACTGCAACCTCCGCCTCCGGGTTCAAGCAATTCTCCTGCCTCAGCCTCCTGATTAGCTGGGATTATAGGCGTGCACCACCACGCCAGGCTAATTTTTATAGTTTTAGTAGGGACAGCGCTTCACCCTGTTGGCCAGGCTGGTCTCGAATTCCTGACCTCAGGTGATCCGCACACCTCAGTCTCCCAAAGTGCTGGGATTACAGGCGTGAGTGACCTGTGTTTTTAAACTAATTGGCATTACTAATGTAACAGAGTGAATTTGCAAAAAATTGAAAAAATCAGTTTGCATTCACTTAATATCCGTTTAGAAGCCTATGGTCCTGATGATTTTAGAAGTGTATTTCACTTCAGCATTTCCTCCAGCTATGGAAAATACCAATGTATCATCTACTTGAATCTTTTTTTTCTTATTGTTTTGCACTGTTCTCAAAATACAGATAAAGGACACAAGAAAGAACCAACATGTAAAACACAGCACACAAGGAATCCTGAGTACACATTCAACAGGACTAAGTATTAGATGACATGCAGGCTAAAGCTACTACCGCATTACAAGTATACAAAAGAAAATAATGCACTAAGATCTGTGTCATCATTAACTCATGCAATGTAATTTTATAATTGTATATGCAGGAAGATTTTTTACTGTTTAAAAATAAGACATGGGCTCTGGAAAAAAAATGCTGAAGAGCAAGTAGTATATCGAAGGTTAAAATATCTGGATGAAGGAAAAGTTTGGGATGAGACTACATTTGAGAACCATCGAAAAGTACCTGAAATGGTTGCTGCTGGGATGAAAAAGCAGCAGAAACCTTTGGCGGAAGCTGGGTTGCTATAGCAACAGGAGTCCCAGTCTGCCCATCCTTTCCTGTCACAACCTTTACCTGAGAGGAAATATTTTGAGAAAAAAAGGCAACATGATTTTTACAACTGCTCAAAATTTTGTTAGAATTTTATTGCTGATAGCTCACTGACATTTGGGGTTTAAAAATGGAATGTTTTTGCATCAAATCCTGTAAAAGGATACTGAACTGACAGATTTATAGCACAACAACCTAACTCAAACTGCAAACCTTGCAGAAACTACAATTTAAGTCAAAGTGCAATATCTTTAGATTCTGCAACTTCAAATTTTAAAAATGCATATGGCAGACAGACTTCCAAGTAACAAAGCCCTAAGAACTCCATAGGAAATCTGCACAATAGCCACTCTGTTATATGGAGGGTCAGCATGGCAAAGGTCTTTTTCAGCAGGAAGTTAGAAAAACGAATCTGTTTTCTTTCTAAGACAGATAAGGGGACTGAGCTTACAGACAACACTGGTATACAAACATAAGAGAAATGAATTTTACTGTTTCAGGACAATAGAGGTGAAATCCTCAAAATAACCATATAAACCTGTTGAAAAATAAATATAGTCCGTCCTGGAAAAGGTGTTAAAAGAAAACACAAAATGGCAAAGTCACACAAATACATCCATAGATACCAGTAAGGACTGCTTGAGCAAAGAGACTAGCTTTTGTTCACCAAAAGCGGATTTCTTTGCAGAAGAGCTGACAAATATTTAAATTATTTTAACTGTATCATAAAACAAAATAAGCTCCACCAACATAGTATACACTACACAACACAAAGGCACAAAATACAGTGCGTCACGGTCCAATTCGCTCTCACTCTGGTTTTCAGGAAGCCTCAGACTCACCATGGTACTAAGAAATCTCAGTTAAGGGGTTTATTATGTGCCATTCCAGGCACCCAAAAAGTATACTCTCTAAAAAAGAGTCACTCTTAAATATCACTTAATAGGTATTTGTAAAAATGAGTTTTAAGTGTGATCTCAAATCTTAAGACTACATCTAAACATTGAGTAACTTCTCAAACTAGTTTTTTGCCATAATAACTATTTTAATGAGGAAGGTCCCATATACATACATCTAGTGACTTATGACTGGTTATTATAAAAAGCTAGTGACTTAAATCAGTTTGAAGACCATGCTGATGGTGTTTTTAAGGAGCTCTAGAGAAGTAAAATGTGAAACTTGGAAAACCAGACAAAGGGTGCTGGGCCTTCACACTTTTGGCCGGTGATAGCTGTCAGCGTCAGCCAACAAACCACACCCAGATACAAGGGGGAAAAACTGGACACGCTTGCTGAGCTCTCTGAACCTGAGATGAACCCTTGGTGCTCAATGAAAACATTGGGTGTTGAATACGCACTCATCGTAGCGCAGCTCCGTCCCTTCCTCCTGACACTTCTGGGCTCAACAGCTCTTCCTTCCCATGAAGGAGGCCAAACACATTCTTCACTTCTACTTATGGCTCAAATCCTTGTGAAACCAAAACCTTAAAATACCGCAGGCTCAATAAATTATTACTTAATTCACTGTAGCATAATGACTAAGCAAATTAACTCCTGTTTCTTACCTCGTCATTGATAACCTCAGATTTTTCTTCCTCCTCTTCCTCCTCCTCCTCCTCTTCTTCAATGTCCAAATCATTCTGCCTAAGATATGCTTGTAACGGGGCATAATGTTTCTTCTTGAAAGCTAAGAAATCCATCATATTCCCTTGAAAGTGTTGCAAGAAAAACAGTTCAATCAAATACTCCTTGAAGACCTCCTTCAGAGCCTGCATCTCCTGGTAATGATAGTCCAGGCACTGCTTCCTCATCTGCGCCATCTCCGGAGAGGCTGGGGGAATCTCCTCTAACTTCTTGGGAGCCTTCTTCACTCCCGCGTTCCCCACAGACGTGAGTGGGAGGCTGGAAAGGCCTGGGGGCACGGCAGTCCTGGAAGGACTGGTGGGCGGGGGTGGGGACGTCATCCCAAACCCCGCTGCGCCCCCAGCCCCGGGGAGCAGCACGCCAGGCGTCCTCTCGAAGCCCAGGGGCCGGGACAGCGGCGGCCCCTGCAGCACCTGCTGCTGCTGGACCAGCTGGCCCTGGATGATGCTGCTGATCTGTGGTGGCAAGTTAGCCGTGGTGATGTGGCTTGGGCTGGCCAGGGGCTGCAGGCCGGCCCCACCCGCGGCTGCAGGGCTCTGGGGTCCCAAGTGGTGGATGGTGCCCCCTGACTGTGTGTGGGGCTGGGAGGGTCTCCGCTCTCGGACTGTGATGGGCGTACCCGGGTGCTGGAGCTGAACCTGGGCTCCCTGGGCGATCTGGGTGAGTCCTGACCCATCCTGAAACACAAAGTGTCCTCCACTGGATGGGCTCAAGCTGATCTGTCTCACCAGCACACTGGCATCCACGAAGCCCCCCGTGGGGCTGCTGCTGCAGAGGCCCAGCCCAGGGCCAGGAGCACCTGCACGCACATTCTGCAGGGCCTGCCCCGGCCCGGGGCTGGGCTGCGTGGGGCTCTGGGTCTGGACCTGCTGGGACAGTGGGGACGTGACCTGAATGTATGATGGAGACCCATGCTCGAACCGCCGAGGCTGAGCACTGAACTGGAAGCCTGGAGAGGTGGGGCTGGGGAGCGGCAGTGGGGCCAGTGTGATCTGCTGGTTTCCCCCGACGACAGGGCCCACGCTCTGCAGGGTGATGTTCACATTCTGCCCGGCTGCAGGGCTCCTATTCATCAGCTGCTGTATTTGGTAACTGGGAGACTGGGGTGCCGATGGGCTCGCTGAGGGAGCGAAGGGAGCTGCGGGGGACGGGGGTGGGTTGGGGTGGGCCGACTGCTCCTCACCCTCACTGCCAGGGCAGGCCCTGGGCCTCTGCAGCTGATGCTGGACGTTCTGGGGGCCAGTGCCATGGTGCATGATCACCTCCCTTCTGTATCCAACGTGTCGTTCTCCTAAAAATTAAAATTAAAATCAAGTTACTGGAAGGCACACATAATTGTTTTATTATCATTTAAGAGCATTGAAAAGACACTGTGAAAGTATATTCCCACCGCATCTGATTCAAACGACAGAGCTGACTCACATTCAATATGGCACAGCTGGAGAAATGTGTCCTCAGTCACTGCTGTGCCTGGGGTGGGCCCCATGGGAGTGGGTGGGTAATCTAAACCACCTACTGAAGGAGGAACGTACCAATCATCGCTGACCTCAGCAGCTAACCTGTGTGGGCGCTTAGAGAGACCAGGTCATCCCTCAAATCCTCACGGCCGCCCTGTGGGGTAGGCACTACTCACACCCCATTTGAAGGACTAGGAGACTGAGCTATAGGAGTATCTGTGAGCTGTTCAAGGCCACACAGCCGGCAGGCAGAAGAGCAAGGTCTGAAGCCAACACTCACGCTGTGGACCAGGAGGCCCCTTTCCAGCCTCTGCCCGCCTCTCCCTACGGAGGGACAGCTCCCTGCTCACTGCCGCCCAGTGCCCAGGACGCATTCTGTGACTCTTGTTAAATGAGGGTGTGCAGCACCACCTCGCCAGAAGCAAATACCCAGCCCTCCCCAGCCAGTAGTTCTTATCAACCTCCAGGACTACCTCAACTGCAAACTCTCCTCTTGTAAATCCAGTTCAAAGACACTGAGCCCCAGTTGTGTGTCAGGCCCAGTGCTACCACAGGAGAGTAGAGACAGACACGGGTAAGACGGTCCTTGCCCTGGGGAGGCTGCCAGCCTATGCCAGGAGCTAGGAGAAAATACGACATCAAGTCCTGGAGTGGAAGGTAGGAAATGGCCTGAGATCTCAACATTCTCCCTAAGAACACACGAAGAGAAGAAACTGAGAAGGTCTCAAGGGAGAGAGAAGGGAGATGGCCGGGACCTGGCTCTTACTCTGGGGTGAGTCGCCTTTCTGGTTTTGCAAACTCTCTGGGAGGCTGTACCACAACCTCAAAGGAGCTGTAATCCAAACGCTGCTGAGCACAAGTGGATGAGAAACAGCCGTGGAGGAGCAGATGGGGCCACTGAGGAAAGTCAGCTTTCAAGACAGGATGAAGCAGAGGATGGAGCAGACAAGGGTAATCCTGGGGTGAGACAGGGTCAGACCTGGGCTACAGACTCCAGTATCTACAGGGGAAAGGAGGACTAAAAGTAAGCAGTGGGCCCCACCACTGCAGCCCCATCTGTTCCCCACTGTGGTCGCTCTTTCTCCCCTAAGAGAAGCAAGGGTGCAAATGCAACAGTGAGTGGCACCTGGCACCCAACTGAGTGCCAGCATTCCAAGAGGAGAGGTGGGACACTGTCCCACATCAAGGGGGTGGCTGCTGCTTAGATCTATTTAATAACTAATTTATGTCATAAAGGAGCAAAAATCTCATTCAAGTTTTCAAGGGAAGCAGATGGACTCTTGGTGTCACAGTTTAGCACTGAGTCAGTGGGTGGGAAGCCACACCACCCCCCAACGTTCCGGTTCACATTTAGGCCCACCACAGAAGCCAGCTTGACCTGGATGCCACCATTCAGACTTCTCCAGTCCTGCTGGACATACCCAGCTGCCCCGTCTTCTTGGGGAGCCTTCACCTCAACCCTGGCTGGACAGCTATCAGAGAGCTGCTTCTTGCTTCCTCCAAGACAAACAAGACCCCCTGTCCATCACAAGGACATCACCGCTTCTCTCTCTCAGAAAATGCACAGGGGATTTTTAAAAATCATGAATCTAAAGAGGATAAAAAATGGCCAGGCATGGTGGCTCACACCTGTAATGCCAGCACCTGGGGAGGCTGAGGCAAGAGGACCACTTGAGGTCAGGTGTTCAAGACCAGCCTAGGCAACAGAGTGAGGCCCCATCTCTGTAAGAAAAATACAAAAATTAGCCAGCCATGGTGGCAATGTAGCAGCCTTAGTCTCGGCTACTCAGGAGGCTGAAGGAGGAGATCACCTGAGCCCAAGAAATTGATGCTGCAATGAAGAACAAGATTCCATCCAAAAAAAAAGAAGTTACAAAACGTATAAGACTCTTCCAAGTTTTGGGTACCCGGCTGAAATATACGTATATACGAAATCAAAAACTACAGAATTTATAAATGCACAAGTATATTCCTTACAAACATTTTTACAGTGCACATTTAAACTAGCAGCAGAAAGGCATGCTTTGATCAGATGGTTAGTTTCTGAAGATGGGAGTCAGAAGACAGCACGTGGGCTGCAGCAAACATAGCTTAAGGGAAGAGCAGGGCCACAGAGAAACCCATGAGCATGCCCCTCCCACCACTCAGCAGAGAGCCCGTCAGAGTGGGTGCAGGGACAGGAGCTCCAGGTGGGGGCAGTTAACAATGTTTATTACTTTCAAAACAAGCTTCTGTTCCTGATCTTATTAAACAAGCATTACAACAGGAGATCAGTGTGAAACTGGCACAAAAGCTAAATTAACATAGGTAGAGTATATTCGGGATTATTTCCTTACGATACTTTCCCAGAGTGTCAAAGGAGATCAGTAAGAGAAAATGATGGCTAGAAAGAAACTCTCACGTACAGTAATTCAGAAAACCAGGGGAAACGTAAGCGTTAGGAATTTTAAAGTTACGTTATAGAAACTAATTAATGCATTGAGAAAATTCAACTTAAACTCTCATCACAAACCATACATCAAAATAAATTAAGTGGCCGGGCCTGATGGCTCATGCCTGTAATCCCAGCACTTTCGGAGGCCAAGGCAGGCGGATCACTGGAGGTCAGGAGTTCGACACCAGCCTAACCAACATGGTGAAACCCCATTTCTACTAAAAATAAAAAAATTAGTTGGGCGTGGTAGTACATGCCTGTAATCCCAGCTACTCAGGAGGCTGAGGCAGGAGAATCACTTGAACCTGAGAGGTAGAGGTTGCAGTGAGCAGAGATTGAGCCATTGCACTCCAACCTGGGCAACACAACCAAAACTCTGTCTCAAACAAGCAAATAAAAAAAAAAGCATTTTTATAAGCTAACTTTCTAAGTTTTATATTAAATGTAAAGCAAAAAAAATAAAGAAAAATTAAAATGTTCCTTCTGGTAGGTGATAGAAAAAAAAAATGTTAAACTCGAACACAAAAGTGAATATTTACTAAATCTCTGAAGGAAATTCAATTTCCTAACCTTAAAAATCATAAAGTTGGCCGGGCACAGTGGCTCAAGCCTGTAATCCCAGCACTTCGGGCGGATCACAAGGTCAGGAGATCGAGACCATCCTGGCTAACACGGTGAAACCCCGTCTCTACTAAAAAATACAAAAAACTAGCCGGGCATGGTGGCGGGCGCCTGTAGTCCCAGCTACTCAGGAGGCTGAGGCAGGAGAATGGCATAAACCTGGGAGGCGGAGCTTGCAGTGAGCTGAGATCCGGCCACTGCACTCCAGCCTGGGCGACAGAGCGAGACTCCGTTTCAAAAAAAAAAATCATAAAGTTGTAACTGAAAAAATAGAAAGATTTGAAGATAATTTTTAAATGTTTAAAACTCAAAAAGTAAATCATCAAAATCTAAAACTAAATATCTTGGAAAGAATACTTGAAGTAGGTATGACAAAAAGCTATTACCAATACCGTAAAAAGCACTCATACAAATCAGTAAGAAAAACATTAAAATCCCAGTAGAAAAATGAATTAAAGACAAAAAGAGGCTGAGCATGGTGGCTCACGCATGTAATCCCAGCACTTTGGGAGGCTGAGGCAGGTGGATCACCTGAGGTCAGGAGTTCAAGACCAGCCTGACCAATATGGTGAAACCCTGTTTCTACTAAATACAAAAAATCAGCCGGGCTTGGTGGCACATGTCTGTAATCCCAGCTACTTGGGAGGCTGAGGCAGCAGAATCGCTTGAACCTGGGAGGTGGAGGTTGCAGTGAGCCAAACTCCTGCCACTGCACTCCAGCCTGGGCAACAGACTCCTACTCAAAAAAAAAAAAAAAAAAAGTTCACAAAAGGAGAACAGCATGTACTTAACCAGCTGAGAGGAAAACGACCACCTTGCTATTAAAAAGAGAAATACAGACTAAAATAAATATTTCCCCAGACCCACTTAGCCAAGACATTAAATCAGACAACTGGCACTCCACTAATCCTGCTAAAGGGAATTAACAGAAGCAATTTGGGAAGATGTAGAAAAGATTTCAAATGGGTTCAGAAACAAAAAAACGCCCTGTAGGAGTAGACTGCATACGGCAATAGGAAAGTGGAAGGAACCCATCTGACCCCAAAACTTTTGGCCTAGTAACCCTACTTCTAGAAATCTATCTGAAGGAAATTAACCCACCAACCTAAAAAATTGTACATAAATAATACTCACTGCAGAATAACAAAAAAATTAAAAAGCATAATCAGAAATTTCCGATGTTGAAGTTCTAGATGGAAAATATGTAATAAAACCAAAATTTCCAGATATATTAAGTGAAAAAAGCAGGTTACCAATTGCATAACACAATCACTACTAAGTTAAACATACAGAAAAAGATCCACTGAAACATATCAGAATATTAAAACTGACCTTCCCCTGATGAGCAGACACATCAAACAGTGATAGAGCCATACAACAGACACAATCCAGCAACACCAAGGAACAAACCACTGACACACCCACAACACAGTTGAGTCTCACAGGTGCAAGATGCCAAATAACGTGGCCGAGGGCTGTGTGGGTCACTGGCTTGACATTCCGGACAAGGAAAATGGTGGGGACAGAGACTAGAACAGAACCTGACGGGCTGAAGGCAGAGACGGAGCTGACTAGAGAGGGGCATGAGGAAATGGGGAAGTAAAGAACGGTAGCTACAGCTTGATTTGTGATGACGGTTACAAGATGGAATGTGTCTCTCAAAAGTACACAGATGGGCCAGGTGCAGTGACTCATGCCTGTAATCCCAGCACTTTGGGAGGCCGAGGCAGGCGGATCACCTCAAGTCAGGAGTTCGAGAACAGCCTGGCCAACATGGTAAAACCCCCCGTCTCTACTAAAAATACAAAATTTAGTTGGACATGGTGGCACATGCCTGTAATCCCAGCTACTCAGGAGGCTGAGGCAGGAGAATCCCTTGATCCTGGGAGGTGGAGGTTGCAATGAGCCAAGATCACACCACTACACTCCAGCCTGGGCAACACAGCGAGATTCTGTCTCAAAAAAACAAAAAGTACACAGATGGTAACATTAAATGGACTAAGAAAAAAATTCAACCGTACACTGAAAAGCATAAACTTGGATGAGCGCCCTGGCTCATGTCTGTAATCCCAACACTTTGGGAGGCTGAGGCAGGTGGATCACTTGAGGTCAGGAGTTCAAGACCAGCCTGACCAACATGGAGAAACCCCATCCCTAATCAATAATACAAAATGAGCTGGGCATGGTGGCGCACACCTGTAATCCCAGCCACTCGAGAGGCTGCGGCAGGAGAATTGCTCGAACCCGGGAGGCGGAGGTTACAGTAAGCCAAAATTGTGCCATTGCACTCTAGCTTGGGCAACGAGCGAAACTCCGTCTCAAAAAAAAAAGCATAAACTTTCACCATATGTAAATTATACTTCAATTTTGTTAAATAGCTCCTGACCTCAGTGAGGTTATAAACAAGTTACAGAAACAAAGACAAGCAACTATAATGCAGAGAAACTGTTCATCTAAAATAACACTTCTCAAAAACATAGTACAGGTATCCCAATGGACAGCAAAGCTACCAACAATGGCTAAACAACTTTAAAAATTTTTAATGACTATGTTTCTAATTTTAACTCAATTTTAACTCCTAATTTTTTCTCTTTTTTTGACACAAGGTCTCACTCTGTCACCCAGGTTGCAGTACAGTGGCACAATCCTGGCCCACCATAACCTCTGCCTTCCAGGCTCAAGTAATCCTCCCACTTCAGCCTCCCAAGTAGCTGGGACTTACAAATGCATGCCACCATGGCCGGCTAATTTTTGTATTTTTTGTACAGACAAGGTTTCACCATGTTGCCCATGCTGGTCTTAAACTCCTGGCCACAAGCAATACTCCCACCTCAGCCTCCCAAAGTGCTGGAATTTCAGGCGTGAGCCACCATGCCTGGCCCCTAATTTTACTTATTTATTCAGAGACAGGGTCTCTGTTCCAGGCTGCAGTGCAGTGGCCCAATCTCACCTCATTGTAACTTCCACCTCCTGGGCTCAAGTGATCCTCCCACCCCAGCCTCCCAAGTAGCTGGGACTATAGGCACACACCACCACGCCCACTTCTTTTTTTTTTTTTTTGAGACAGAGGCTCACTCCGTCACCCAGGCTGGAGCGCAGCGATGTGATTTCGGCTCACTGCACCATCCGCCTCCTGGGTTCAAGCAATTCTCCTGCCTCAGCCTCCTGAGGAGCTGGGATTACAGGTGTGCGCCACCATGCCCGGCTAATTTTTGTATTTTTAATAGAGACACGGTTTCACTATGCTGGCCAGGCTGGTCTCTAACTCCTAACCTCAAGTGATCCACCTGTCTCGACCTCGCAAAGTGCTGGATTACAGGCACGAGCCACTGTGCCCAGTCAAATTTTTGTACTTTTTTGTACAGACAGGGTTTCAACACGTTCCCCAGGCTGCTCTCGAACTACTGGGGCTCAAACAATTCTCCTGCCTTGACCTCCCAAAGTGCTGGGATTACAGGCATGAGCCACCACACCTGGCCTGGCCCCTAATGTTAATTCAACTCTCTACAGAGATGCTGACACACACACATTTTGAAATGTTTTTTTAAAAAAAAATTTAAGACAAATAGATAAACAGGTATGATGAAGCAAGTATAGTAAAATGTTTAATGGAAACTAAGTGGCAGGTATACTAGTGTTCACCATAAAATTTTCTTTTTCTTGAGACAGAGTCTCACTCTGTCACCTAAACTTGAGTGCCGTGGCACAATCTCGGCTCACTGCAACTTCTGTCTCCTGGGCTCAAGTGATTCTTGTGCCTCAGCCTCCCAAGTAGCCGGGACTGTAAGTGTGAGCCACCACAACCGGCTACTTTTTGTATTTTTAGTACAGACAGGGTTTCACCACGTTGGCCAGGCTGGTCTCGAACTCTTGACCTCATATGATCCACCTGCCTCAGCCTCCCAAAGTGCTTGGATTACAGGCGTGAGCCACCGCCCTCGGCCAGCCACAAATTCTTTCAATCTTTGTGTATCTTTGAAATTTTTCATAATAAATGTTACAAAAAATACTTTCAATATAAGATAGTAGCACTAGATGTCACGTAACAAAAGCTATTAACCCAAGATCTACATGCTAACAAAACCTTCATTATTCTCCCACCAAAAGGCACATTACAAAAGTTCCATACTAGTTCCTGAAATATATAAATTCCGAAAGATACAAAGTGAGCTAAACTGAATTTTTTAATTGTCTAGGGCTTATCACACTGTGTGTTACTACAGAGAACTGACCTGTCAGGGTGCTGTAATGGTGGATCAACAGGAAAGCCTCCCCTCAATGTCTCCAATGTCCCTTCCATTTAATAGGTTACACTTCCAGGGATTTTAAATCATGGAGGTGGTAGTGGGTCCGTAACCTAATGAACCAAAGCCCCTACACTAGACCAGGTGGGATTTATTTCAGCTTGTGAGAGAAGTTCAAGAAAAACTGAGGAAGTGCTTCATCCAACACCAAGTAATAAGGTTATGAATCCCCAATCCATCATTCTGTTGTTTCCCAATCTTTACTTTTCCACGGCCCCGCTAAGGAACATTTTTCTTTTTTTTTTTTCTTTTTGAGACGGAGTCTCGCTCTGTCGCCCAGGCTGGAGTGCAGTGGCCGGATCTCAGCTCACTGCAAGCTCCACCTCCCAGGTTCACGCCATTCTCCTGCCTCAGCCTCCCGAGTAGCTGGGATTACAGGCGCCTGACACCTCGCCCGGCTAGTTTTTTGTATTTTTGTAGTAGAGACGGGGTTTCACCGTGTTCGCCAGGATGGTCTCAATCTCCTGACCTCGTGATCCGCCCGTCTCGGCCTCCCAAAGTGCTGGGATTACAGGCTTGAGCCACCGCGCCCGGCCCCTAAGGAACATTTTTCTAAGTTTTTCTCCTAATTGCCTCCCCATGAAATTTTAATGCCACAGCTGTACACAGATACACTACACTGTATATCTGTTCAGGTGTTGGGATCTTTGGGAGGCCACAAAACACTGCAATGTCTACATTTTTTCACCCTTCTTCCAAGAACTAACTATGACTGCCTTGTTGGCGATATCGCCCTCACTGAGAATGCATGTTCTGATGTATGGAAAGAAACCCAGAAAAATGAATCCCAAATTTGCTAGCTGTGGGGAGGTGATGAACCGGGAGAAAGGGCAAAGGAACTCTTAACGAGCTCTAGGTACTTCTGTGTTGTTTGGATACCTTTCAATGTGAACTATTCATGCGTTACCTTTATTAAAAGACAAGATGGAAAACAAAGAACTGGAAACAATCCAAATGTCCATCAGTGGGCGAACCGACAAATTGGTATGTTCACACCAAGGAGTACTCCTCAACAATAAAAACAAACAAGCTGGACACAGTGACTCAAACCTGTAATCCCAACACGGTGGGAGACTGACACCAGAGGATGTCTTGAGTCCAAGAATCCAAGACAAGCCTGGGCAACACAGTGAGATACCGTCTCTACAAAAAATCAAAAATTAGCAGGGTGTGGTGACACACACCTATAGTCCCAGGTACCTGAGAGGGTAGGCAGGAGATCGCGTGAGCTCAAGAAGCCAAGCCACGGCTACAGTAAGCTATGATCACGCCACTGCACTCTAGCCTGGGTGACAGAGTGAGACCCCATCTCCAAAACAAAAACAAAAACAAACTACTGGCCGGGCGCGGTGGCTCAAGCCTGTAATCCCAGCACTTTGGGAGGCCGAGATGGGCGGATCACAGGGTCAGGAGATCGAGACCATCCTGGCTAACCTGGTGAAACCCCGTCTCTACTAAAAAATACAAAAAACTAGCCAGGTGAGGTGGCGGGCACCTGTAGTCCCAGCTACTCAGGAGGCTGAGGCAAGAGAATGGCGTAAACCCGGGAGGCGGAGCTTGCAGTAAGCTGAGATCTGGCCACTGTACTCCAGCCTGGGCGACAGAGCGAGACTCCGTCTCAAAAGAAAACAAACAAACAAACAAACAAACTAGGGCGCGGTGGCTCACACCTGTAATCCCAGCACTTTGGAAGGCCGAAGTGGGTGGATCACTGAGGTCAGGAGTTTGAGACCAGCCTGGCCAACATGGTGAAACCCCATTTCCACTAAAAATACAAAAAAAGGCCAGGCGCAGTGGCTCACCACACCTGTAATCCCAGCAAAGGGAAGGCCGAGGCAGGCGGATCACCTGAGGTCAGGAGTTCAAGACCAGCCTGGCCAACATGTTGAAACCCCCTCTCTACTAAAAATTAAAAAGAAAAAAATAAAATTAGGCAGATATGGTGGCAGGCACCTGTAATCCCAGCTACTTGGGAGGCTGAGGCAAGAGAATCGCTTGAACCCAGGAGGCAGAGGTTGCAGTGAGCCGAGATCATGCCATTGCACTGCAGCCTGGGCAACAAGAACAAAACTCCATCTTAAAACAAACAAACAAACAAAAAATACAAAAAAATTAGCTGGGCATGATGGCAGGCACCTGTAATCCCAGCTACTGGGGAGGCTGAGGCAGGAGAATCAATTGAGTCTGGGAAGCAAGCTTGCAGTGAGCCGAGATCACACCACTGCACTGTAACCTGGGCAACACAGCATGACTCCATCTCAAAAACCAAACAGACAAACTATTGGAACATGCAAAAACCTGGGTGAATCTCAAATGCATTATGCTCAACGAAAAAAGGCAGACTCAAAAGGCTCCAAACTGAATGATTCCCTATATATCAGTGGTCCCCAACCTTTTTGGCAACAGGGACTGGTTTCGTAGAAGACCAATTTTCCACAGACAGGCAGCTAGCAGGGATGGCTTCAGAATGATTCAAGCACATTAGTTTCTATTAGTATTACATTGTAATACATAATAAAATAATCATATAACTCACCATCATGTAGAATCAGTGGGAGCCCTGAGCTTGTTTTCCTGCAACCACATGATCCCATCTGGGGGTGATGGGAAATAGTGACAGATCACCAGGCATTGGATTCTTACAAGGAGTGCACAAGCTAGATCCCTCACATGTGCAGTTTACATTCAGGTTCGCACTCTTATAAGAATCTAATGTCGCTGCTCATCTGACAGAAGGCAGAGCTCAAGCAGTAAAGTGAGTAGCTGTAAATACAGATGAAACTTCACTCACTCCCCCATCACTCACCTCCTGCTGTGCAGCCCAGTTCCTAACAAGCCAAAGACCAGTACCAGTCTGTGGCCCAGGGCTTGGGGACCCCTGCTTTATCTGACATTCTGGAACAGACAGACACACAGAGACAGGGATCAGCAGCTGCCAAGAACTAGAGGGAAGATGTAATTACTTAGGGGCAGCACGAGGGACATTTTGGGGGCATTGAAGAAACTATTTTGTATCCTAACTGTGGTGGAAACTACACATTTGCCCAAATTCTCAGAACCCTACACCAAAGAAAGTGAATCCTACTATGTGTAAATTTTTTTAAAAAGTTAAATAACGGCCGGGCATGGGGGCTCACACCTGTAATCCCAGCACTTTGGGAGGCTGAGGTGGGCGGAACACCTGAGGTCAGGAGTTCAAGACCAGCCTGGCCAACACAGTGAAACCCTGTCTCTCCTAAAAATACAAAATTAGCCGGGCGTGGTGGTGGGTGCCTGTAGTCCAGCTACACAGGAGGCTGAGGCAGGAGAATCGCTTGAACCAGAGAGGCAGAGGATGCAGTGAACGGAGATTGCGCCACTGCACTCCAGCCTAGGCGACAGAGAGAGACTCTGTGTAAAAAAAATAAATAAAATAAAATAAAAAATTAAACAAGATGGAAGTGGGGATATGCAAAGACCTTCCCTTCCACTCTGAATATAAATGATTTTAAAATTTTATTTTTGGCCGGGCACGGTGGCTCAAGCCTGTAATCCCAGCACTTCGGGAGGCCAAGACGGGCAGATCACGAGGTCAGGAGATCGAGACCATCCTGGCAAACACGGTGAAACCCTGTCTCTACTAAAAAAATACAAAAAACTAGCCAGGCGAGGTGGTGGGCGCCTGTAGTCCCAGCTACTCGGGAGGCTGAGGCAGGAGAATGGCGTAAACCCGGGAGGCGGAGCTTGCAGTGAGCTGAGATCGCGCCACTGCACTCCAGCCCGGGTGACAGAGCGAGACTCCGTCTCAAAAAAATATAATAAATAAAATTTTATTTTTAAAACAATGCACCAAGATAAGATAAAAACATTTCTTGACAAGATATAAAGCAGAAACCATGAAGGAAGGGCTGAGATTACAGGCCTAACGGAGGCTGGGTCTAGAAGAAAACACTGAGGACCAGGATTTCAACTCCTAAAGGCAATGGGGACACAAACACCTCTACAGACTGGCTGAGAAGCAAGGGTCAGGCTCCCCAAGGGAAGCCAGGGATTGAATCATTGCTCTTCCACCTGTAAAAAGAGGCTGAAAAGGTCGGGCGCGGTGGCTCACACCTGTAATCTCAGCACTTTGGGAGGCCGAGGCGGGCAGATCACAAGGTTAGGAGATCGAGACCATCCTGGCTAACAGGGTGAAACCTCGTCTCCACTAAAAAATACAAAAAAAATTAGCCGGGCGTGGTGGCGGGTGCCTGTAGTACCAGCTATTCAGGAGGCTGAGGCAGGAGAATGGCGTGAACCTGGGAGGTGGAGCTTGCAGTGAGCCGAGATCACACCACTGCACTCCAGCCTGGGCAACAGAGCAAGACTCCCATCTCAGGGAAAAAAAAAAAAAAAAAAAAGAGGCTAAAAAGGCCGGGCGCAGTGGCTCACGCCTGTAATCCCACCACTTTGGGAGGCCGAGGCGGGCGGATCACCTGAGGTCAGGAGTTCGAGACCAGCCACGTGGCGAAACCCCATCTCTACTAAAAATACCAAAAAAAAAATTAGCTGGGTGTGGTGGTGGGTGCCCGTAATCCCACTTACTCGAGGCTGAGGCAGGAGAATCGCCTGAACCTGGGAGGCGGAGGTTGCAGTAAGCCGAGGGGAGATGCACCACTGAACTCCGACCTGGGCAAAAAGAGCAAAACTGGATCTCAAAAAAAAAAAAAAAAGCTCCACCAGCCTACTGCAGGTTGCAGCCAGCCACTAGCTGCGAAGCAGGTCCACCCAGGCACACACTGTCATCAGCACTGAGACAGACTGTCGAATCTCCGTGGAAATAAGATGTTGTATTTCCCGCTGAGGACCCCAGAGGCTAAGCTGGGACAGAGAAGGCAAAGATTAATCTCCATACAAAATAAGCCCTAAAACATAAAGCTGAGGGGCAAGGGGGCTGAGAGAGAAAACAGAAGAATTTCAATGCAAGGAAATAGAACGATGGACAAAACCTGTGGATGGTCCTTATGAAGAGACACCATGGTAGCCTGCATGGGATGCCAAACCTTGCACAAACGGAAGGCAAGACCCGGTAACTAAATCCTTCCTGAACAGCCTCAAGCACTCCCACCTCCAACTTGGCTCAAGCCACTCCTTCACCTTTCATCTCTGCCTCCCAAAATCCGAGATCTACCTGCAGCATGACCTACCTGCTGCACGAACATATTCCCACCAGAAGAGCTAGTTTCCCTCCTCTAACTCATTAGCATTCCAAGCCAATACTAAAGCACCGCTTTTACCAAACCCAGTGTTTTAAAAAAGAACTTTTGCATTCATCTACTTATTCAACAAATAGTTACTGCACATTTAATATCAGATACTGTTTGACACACTGGGAATCTAAGAGTGAGCAAAGCAAAGTGGCACGTGCCAGGTACTAAGTGCAATGGAAGAGACTTATGCTGAATAAGAGGAGGGAGCTACCTCGGGGAGGCGGGCCAGTTGCCGTGATGCAGGGCAAGGAGGGAAGGCCTCTCTGAAGAACAGAATTTTGAAAGAACACAGTGGGTGAGAGTGAGACCCACGCCCATGTAGGGCCCAATGTGCTAGAAAGAAGCAACGTGCCCAAGCGCTGAGCCAGGTGCAGTTGGTGGCTCAAGGAGAGCGGCTGGGGTCATAAGGTGATCAGTTGGGAGCTGGGCCACAAGGCCACAGGGCCACAGAGACAGCAGAGGCCTGGTCACTAACAGCCTCCAGAAACTGCCTTCAGAACTCTGGCCTTTGGTCTGAAGATGAGAAACCACGAAGGGAGCAGAGAAGCACACGATGTGATTTCTGTTTTAAACACATCACTCAGCTGCCGTGCTGAGAGTAAACTGCAGAAGTCATGTTTGAGACCACTCTAGAAAGCACTGACAGGTCAGACTTAGGATGCAGAAGAAATGCACAGTTCACTACAAGGTGCTGTAACCACAGCAACAGAGAGAGTGAAGCTGCCCGACTGAGAGAGAACAGAGCGTGTAAGAAACAGGTTTCTCAGCCGGGCACGGTGGCTCATGCCTATAATCCCAGCACTCTGGGAGGCCAAGGCGAGCGAATCACGAGGTCAGGAGATTGAGACCATCCTGGCTAACACGGTGAAACCTCATCTCTACCAAAAACACAAAAAATTAGCCTGGCATGGTGGCGGGCACCTGTAGTCCCAGCTACTCAGGAGGCTGAGGCAGGAGAATGGCGTGAACCCGGGAGGCGGAGGTTGCAGTGAGCCGAGATCACGCCACTGCACTCCAGCCTGGGCGAAAGACTGAGACTCTGTCTCAAAAAAATAAAACATACACACACATAAAACAAACAAACACACACAAAAAAGAAACAGATTTCTCACATGTAAAAGTAGCAGTGTGGGGTAGAAAGATCCAGCCAGATGCAATGCGGGACATGCCAATAAGTTACGTTCAGTTGACACACGATTATAATACCCGGGACTTATAGACCAGAGAAAGGGTCTGAGGATTGCCCTGAGGCAGTGTAGTATTCATCGGTAACAGAGATGAGAAGGGATCAGCAAGGAGACTGGGGGTAGCGGCCAGTAAGGTAAGTGGAGAACCATTCAAGAGGGGTGTCTCCACGCCTGAGGGAGATAATGTTTCAAGGAAGCCACAAGCTGCTGCTGTAAGAGCTGCTGAAAGGGAACCTGGCAATGTGGAGGCACCAGAAATCCCCAAAGGAGCTGTTTCAGTAGAGAGATAGAGACCAAAAGCTTAACTGAAGTTGGTTGAAGAGACCAGTAGAGACTGGGCGCAGTGGCTCACGCCTGTAATCTCAGCACTTTGGGAGGTTGAGGCAGGCGGATCAAGAGGTCAGGAGTTCGAGACCAGTCTGGCCAACACGGTGAAACCTCGTCTCTACTAAAAATACAAAAATTAGCCGGGCGTGGTGGTGGGCGCCTGTAGTCCCAGCTACTCAGGTGGCTGAGGCAGGAGAATTGCTTGAACCCAGGAGGCAGAGGTTGCAGTGAGCCGAGATCCTGCCACTGCACTCCAGCCTGGGAGACAGAGTGAGACTCTGTCTAAAAATAATAAGAATTACAAAAATCATTTTATTGCACATATTCTGCTAAAAAAAAGAAAGACAGAATACAAATAAGTAAAAAAGGCTACAACTCATCCATGAACCCAGAGAGAAGCCCTATGAACACTTCCACGGTCCCGGCGCCACGGCTCACGCTACAGTCCCAGCACTGGGAGGGCAAGGCGCTAGGACTGTTTGAGCTCAGGAGCTCGAGACCAGCCTGGGCAACACAGCAAGACCCCAATTCAAATAATAAAAAATTGGCCGGACGTGGTGGCTCACGCCTGTAATCCTAACACTTTGGGAGGGGGAGGAGGGCGGACTGCCTGAGCTCAGGAGTTCGAGACCAGCCTGGGCAACACAGTGAAACCCCGTCTCTACTAAAACCCAAAAAAATTGGCCGGGCACGGTGGCTCATGCCTGTAGTCCCAGCACTTCGGGAGGCCAACGGGGACGGATCACGAGGTCAGGAGTTCCAGACCAGCCTGACCAACACGATGAAATCCCGTCTCTACTAAAAATACAAAAAAAAAAAAAAAAAAAAAATAGCCGGGCGTGGTGGCGGACGCCTGCAGTCCCAGCTACATGGGAGGCTGAGGCAGGAGAATCATTTGAACCCGGGAGGCGAAGGTT
The DNA here is from genome assembly GCF_002776525.5 of Piliocolobus tephrosceles. NCBI lineage: Eukaryota > Metazoa > Chordata > Mammalia > Primates > Cercopithecidae > Piliocolobus > Piliocolobus tephrosceles. Next base: position 129,500,507 of record NC_045443.1, on the reverse strand, counting down.
GCAGTGAGCCGAGATTGTGCCACTGCACTGCAGCCTGGGCGACAGAGAGAGGCTCCGTTTCAAAAAAAAAATAAAATAAAATAACAAAACAAAACAAAACAAAAAGTTAGCCGGGCATGGTGGCCCAAGCCTGGGGTCCCAACCACTCGGGAGGTCCAAGCTGTAGTGAGCCGTGATCGCGCCACTGCACGCCGACCTGTGCAACAGAGCGAGACACCGCCTCAAAAAGTAATCCTAATAAAGCACCGGGATGCGTTACTGTTCTGTCACCGACATGGCGACAGCTGAGCAGAGGCCCGTGGGCCGCAGGTGTGTGCGCGGAGGGCTCCCGGCGGAGACAGCGGCGATTGCTAAGGCTCGGCCGTGGAGGACCAGGCGGGTCTACGCCGACGAGGAGCGGATTCGGCCCGCGCTGTAACCCCCGTGGCGGCGCGTTCCGGGACACCCGTGGCGCGGGGTCCTTAAGTTCTGGGTGAATTCGCCCCGTCGCGCCTCAGGGAAGTGGTTCTGGACGTCCCATCCTCGCACCTCAGCGTCGCGTTCGTGACCGCGAGGGAAGCTCACGCGCGCACCAGAAGCAACAGCCACCCCCGCAGCCCCGAGAACCAGGAGGCGTCGGCCGGAGTCCCCCGATTCCCGCAAGGCCGCCAGGCCGAGCTGCCCTCGGCCACGCCCCCAGCCCAGGAGCCTGGGGGACCCAGCGAAACGGGCGCGCATCGCGCGACCTGCCGGCGACGGGCGCTACGACACGAAAGACCTGGGCCCGTGAGCCCTCAGCCGGGTCGCCCGCCCGGGGTCGCACACGGCAGCCACCACGGCCTGGTCCCCACGCGAAGCCCGAGGCCGGCCGGCGAGCGGGCCCTGTACGCCGGCGGCTGCGGCTACGCGACCCCCGGGCCCTGGCCGCTGCCGTCCGGAGAGCCTCCCGCGCCTCCGCCCTTACTTACCCTGGGCCTCCGGGCTGCGCTCCGGCTGCGTCAGGAGAGCGGGAGGATGGAAGCAGCGCCGCAGCCGCTCATCGCATCCGGGACCCCGGCGGGAGGAAGCGGCGGCAAGACTGCTACGGCGAGCCGGAAGGGACGCGCGTCGGCGCTCCCGTAGAGCTGCGCTTTCGCGGCGCGGCTCTGACCGCGCGAGGGCGCTGGAGGACGAGGGCGCAGGAGGACGAGGGCGCCGCGAGACTCTGCGCGGGGGGCAGGGGCGAGGCCGAACGCGAGGCCGAGACTGACGGAGGCGGGGCGGGGCCGAGACTGACGGAGGGGGGCGGGGCCGAGACTGAGTAAGGCGGGGGCGGAGCCGAGACTGATAGAGGCGGGGCTGAGACTGACGGAGGCGCAGCAGCCCGGCTTTTCCACGCGCAGTTCGGGAAATGCGCCCACGTGGAACAGAAGTGGGCCGGAAGTTCTCACACTCTGCAGATTCACCAAACAGACCAGGCTGACATGCAAGACCCAAACCCTGTGTGGCCCAGGCTGGCCTCGAACTCCGGGGCTCCAGTGAGCCTCCTGCCTCAGTCTTCCGACTAGGTGGGACCACAGACTCGCGCCACCACGCCCGGTTAATTTTTTGGATTTTTAGTAGAGAGGGGGGGGTTTTCACCAAGTTGGCCAGGCTGGTCTCGAACCCCCTCGACCTCAAGTGATCCGCCCACCTTGGGCGGGATTACAGGTGCGAGCTTCCAAGGCCGGCCAAAAACTATAAAACTCTGTTAAAAGACAAAGACGTGGCTCACGTCTATAATCCCAGCACTTTGGGAAGCCGAGGCGGGAGGATCATTTGAGGTCAGCAGTTCCAGACGAGTCTGGCCAACGTGGTGAAACCCTGTCTCTACTAAAAATACAGAAAATGAGCTGGGTGTGGTGGCTGGCGCCTGTAATCCCAGCTACCCGGGAGGCTGAGGCAGGAGAATAGCTTGAACCCGGGAGGCGGAGGTTGCAGTGAGCCAAGATCATGCCACTGCACTCCAGCCTGGGCAATGGAATGAGACTCTGTCTCCAGATAAATAAAGACATAGGCGTGAATCTTCGGGGTTCTGGTTTAGGAAGTGGTTTCTTAGATATGACACTGAAAACACAGCTAACAAAAGAAACAGACATACTGGACATCACAATTTAAAACGTTTGTGCTGCAAATGACACCATTTAAAAAAGATAATCCACAGAATAGGAGAAATTACTGTAAATTCGTATGTCTCACATGGAACTCGTATCCAAAGTAAATAATTCACAACACAACAATTAAAAGACAGGGCAGGCACAGTGGCTCTTGCCTGTAATCCTAGCACTTTGGAAGGCTGAGGCAGGTGTATCCCTTGAGCCCAGGGAGGCAACATAGAGAAATCCCATCTCTACAAAAAATTTAAAAATTAGCCAGTCATGGTGGCATACACCTGTAGTCCCAGCTACTCAGGAGACTGAGGGAGAATCACTTGAGCCCAGGGAGGCTGAGGGTGTAGGAAGCCGTGATCATGCCACTGCACTCCAGCCTGGGTGACAGAGTGAGACTCTGTCACACACACACACACACACAAAATTTAAAAATGGACAAAGGAATATGTATGCTTCAAAAGATGTACAAACGACCAAGCACAGGAAAAGATGTCCAGTATCATTAGACATTAAGGAAACACAAATCAAAACTACAACCAAATACCACTTTATCCACTAGGATGGCTAGAATCAAAAAGTCAGGTTAACAGGCCAAGCATGGTGGCTCACGCCTGTAATCCCAATGCTTTCATAAACTAAAGAGGTGGATCACTGGAGCCCAGGAGTTCAGGACCCACCCAGGCAACGTAGCAAGACCCCATCTCAACAAAAATTTAAAAATCAGCTGGGCGTACTGCTGCACACCTGCAATCCCAGCCACTTGAGAAGCTGAGGCAGGGGTATCGCTTGAGCCCAGGAGTTCCAGGCTGCAGTGAGCTGTGATCGCACCACTGCACTCCAGCCTGGGCAACAGAGCAAGAACCTGTCTCAAGGGAAAAAAATAGATAATGGCAGTGTAGGGAAGAATGTAGAGAAATCGGAACCCTCATACACTGCTAGTGGCAATTTAAAATGATGTAGCCACTTTGGAAAATAGGCAGCAGTTCCTCAAAAAGTTAAACGTAGATGGTGTTTCAGAAATAAAGTATTTAAAAAAAAAGGTTCAACATAGAGTTAACACACAGCCCAGCTATCTCACTCCTAAGGTTATACCCAACAGAAAAGCCATGTCCACAGAAAAATATGTACACAAATGTTCTCAGCAGCATTATTCATAATAGCCAAAAAGTGGAAATAATCCAAATGCCCATCAACTGATGAGTGGACAAACAAAATGTATGCACATAATGGAATACTACGCAGCCCGAAAAAAAGAGTTGGGGGAGGATGAGGCACTGACCCAGGATGAAACTTGCATGAACCTTGAAAACATCCTCCTGAAATGAAGAAGACAGACAGACACAGAAGGCCACAGATTGTTTAACTCCGTTGATATAAAATCTACAGAATTCATGAATCAGAAATGGAATGTACATTAGGCCAGGCACAGCGGCTCACGCCTCTAATCCCAGCACTTTGGGAGGCCAAAGCAGGCAGGCCACTTGAGGTCAGGAGTTTGAAACTAGCGTAGCCAACATGGTGAAACCCTGTCTCTACTAAAAATATAAAAATTAGCTGGGCATGGTGGCTCATGCCTGTAATCCCAGCTACTGGGGAGGCTGAGGCACGTAAACTGCTTGATACCTAGAAGGCGGAGGTTGCATTGAGCCAAGATTATCCCACTGTACTCCAACCTGTGTGACAATGTGAGATGAGACTCCTTCTCAAAAAAAAAAAGAAAAAAATGACAACTTCGGCCAGGCCGGTGGCTCATGCCTGTAATCCCAGCACTTTGGGAGGCCAAGGCAGGTGGATCACTGGAGGTCAGGAGTTCAAGACCAGCCTGGCCAACATGGTGAAACTCCGTCTCTACTAAAAACAGAAAAATTAGGCATGCGTGGTGGCAGGTGCCTATAATCCCAGCTACTTGGGAGGCTGAGACAGAAGAATCGCTTGAGCCCAGGAGGCAGAGGTTGCAGTGAGGCAAGATCAAGCCACTGCACTCCAGCCAGGGCAATAGAGCAAGACTCTGTCTCAACAAAAAAAAAAAAAGTAAGTAAACTAGTGGTTGTCAGGGACTGTGGGGAGAGGATAGGCAGTGACTGCAAATGAATGTGGGGTTTTCTTTTCGGGTTGATAAAAATGCTGTGAAATGAGACAGTGTTGATCGTTACACAACTTGATAAATTTACTAAAAGTCACTGAATTATATACTTTAAAAGGGTGAATGTTACGGTATGTATGTGAATTATGTCTGAATTTATTTTTTTAAAAAGAAATGTGAGCTGTGAGGTAAAGTGATGAATGCTTAACTTTAAAGACACTGAAAATTTTTGGCTCCGCACAATGTCTCATACCTGTAATCCCAGCACTTTGAGAGGCTGAGACAAGAGGATCGCTTGAACACAGGAGTTCAAGGTCAGCCTGGGCAACACAGTGAGACCTCACCTCTACAAAAAATAAAAAATAAACTGAAAATTGTAAAGAGAAAACAATTTGGCTATAAAAGGGAAGAGACAGAGGGAAGGTTGGAAGGGGATAAAATTAGGTGGATAACAGAGGGGAGTGATCTTGTGTGTTGAAGTGCTGTGAAGCAGTAGACATGCTGATACAGGAGAAAAGACAGATTCAAACTGCAAGGTCTGAGAAGGCAGGAGGAAGACGACGGAGAACCCATCGAGGGCTCGGGCACTAGAGAGGGAGAGCTCTTCCACTGCAAGGCAGGAAGTGCAAGCCTGGGTAGGATTCAAGAGGACGCGGAGTACGGTTTCCTGGCCTCCATTCGCTCATGGAGTGGGAGTGACCCATCTGCTGGGGGCATGGGACAGTGGTCACCGGGGTGAAGAGACCGAAGGCGACCAGATAGGCCAGTGAGAAGTGCCATGGACTGTCTGCCAGTAGAAACTCCGGCTGACCGTTGAACTGGCAGCGATGGTGGACGGAACACAGCACCAACCACATTCTCCCTCATTGTCACAAACGAGCATCAGAAGGCTGACAGTTGGTTGGGCGCAGTGGCTCATGCCTGTAATCCCAATACTTTGGAAGGCAGAGGTGGACAAATCATTTGAGGTCAGGAGTTCGAGACCAGCCTGGCCAACATGGCCCCATCTCTACTAGAAATACAAAAATTGGCCAGGCACGGTGGTTCAGGCCTGTAGTCCCAACACTTTGGGAGGCTGAGGTGGGTGGATCACGAGGTCAGGAGATCGAGACCATCCAGGCTAACACGGTGAAACCCCGTCTCTACTAAAAATACAAAAGATTGGCCGGGCGTGGTGGTGGGCGCCTGTAGTCGCAGCTACTCGAGAGGCTGAGGCAGGAGAATGGCGTGAACCTGGGAGGCAGAGCTTGCAGTGAGCTGAGATCGCGCCACTGCACTCTAGCCTGGGTGACAGAGCAAGACTCCATCTCAAAAAAAAAAAAAAAAATTAGGTCACGATGGCACCTGTAGTCCCAGTGACTCAGGAGGCTGAGCCACGAGAATCACTTGAGCCCAGGAGCTGGAGGTTGTGGTGAGCCGAGATCGCAACACTGCACTCCAGCCTGGGCGACAGAGCACCATTACAAAAAAAAACAAAGGAAGGCCAGCAGTTGAGTAAAACCACAGGTAGGGGCTTTCATGCCAAGGTACCGTCTCAAGAAGGCACAGAATCCTGGAAGTGGTGAACTATGGAATCCAGGCAGAGGCAGTCGGGATGAAGCAGCCGAAGGAGAAAAGAGGGGTCAGTGATGTGAGGTGTTGACTCAGCCATCAGTGCAGGATTCAGGACACAAGTAACACGTGGTGCTGCCCAGTGGCAACACGGAGCACCACAACACAACGGTTTCCATCTTCCCTCACTTACACTGAGAAAACCATGCTGCACCTGCCCACCTTAGGACTTCCTGCTTCACCCCCAGGCATGAAACACTGAGTGCAGGTAAGTGAAATGATGGGTTCAGTGAATTTTTCAGACTGGCTGTTTCAATGAGAAGCTATTAATTTTGGTGAAAATCAATTTATCACCTTTTTTTTTCTTTTACTTTTTGCATCTTAAGAAATCTTTGGGCCAGGTACAGTGGTTCACACCGACGATCCCAGCACATTGAAAAGTTGAGGCAGGAGGATCACTTGAGGCCAGGAGTTTGAGACCACCTGTGCAACATAGCAAGACCCTATCTCTTAAACAAAAAAGAATTTTTTTTTTTTGAGACAGAGTCTCGCTCTGTCACCCACACTGGAGTGCAGTGGCGCAAACTCGGCTCACTGCAACATCCACCTCCTGGGTTCAAGCGATTCTCCTGCTTCGGCCTCCTGAGTAGCGGGGATTACAGGCGCCTGCCACCACGCCCAGCTAATTTTTTGTATTTTTAATAGAGATGGGGTTTCACCTTGTTAGCCAGGATGGTCTCAATCTCCTGACCTCGTGATCCGCCCACCTCAGCCTCCCAAAGTGCTGGGATTACAGGCGTTGAGCCACTGCGTCCGGCCAATTTTTCTTTTTTTTTTATTAGCCTGGCATGGTGGTGTGCCTGTAGTCCCAGGTGCTTGGGACGCTGGAGGATCACTTGAGCCCAGGAGGTGGAGGCTGTACTGAGCTATGATTGCACCACTGCACTCCACCCTGGGCGACAGAACAAGACCTTGTCTCAAAATAGAAAAAAAGAAAAAGGGAAGGAAACCTTCTGGCTACCACAGAGCAGTGAAAACATTATCCCGTGTTTGTTCGAGATGCATTATCATCCTTGCAAAGGCTCAGGCATGCTTATATATACACGGAACTCTCTAGAAGAAGCCACAGGGCACTGGTAAGAGCAGTGGCCTCTGGACAGAGATACTGGGAATTAGAGGATGAAAGGCAACTTCCCTTTTTTATACTTTTTTAATTTCCTTCCAGGTATACATATTACTTTAAAATGTCACATATCCCCGTATCATCAAAGGTGATTTAAACGGTTCACCCAGGCCAGGCGTGGTGGCTGACGCCTGTAATCCCGGCACTTTGGGAGGCCAAGGTGGGTGGATCACCTGAGCTTAGGAGTTCGAGACCAGCCTGGCCAACATGGTGAAACCCAGTGTCTACCAAAAATACAAAAATCAGGTGGGCGTGGTGGCGGGTGCCTGCTACTCTGGAGGCCGAGACAGGAGAATCGCTTGAGCCTGGGAGGCGGAGGTTGCAGTGAGCCGAGATCACGCCACTGCACTCCAGTCTGGGCAACGGAGCAAGATTCCCTCTCAAAAAAAATAAAAATAAAAGATAAAGTCCTGTCTATCCCAGGTAAAATTAACATGCTTAGAACCAAGCTCCTGCTAGTTCTCCAAACCCATTCCTTTCCCTATCTCCCATTCCAGTTAACGGCCCAGCTCATCCATCCCTCAAACCCAAAGCCCAGTGGGCCTCACACCTGCACTCCCTGGCTCTGGAAGGGTGAGCCCCACTGCTCCTCTGGCCAAAATCCCTAAAAGTGGCTCCGCTCCCCTGGACACCCCACGCCCTGGCCGCTCACTGCCCACTTGTCCTGCCCCACTTCTCACCTACGGTGTCCACCGAGTCATGGGCACATGCGCGTGCATCACTCACGCACTGCTGGGGCGACAGGCGCCTGTGCATGAGCCACATGCGTTGTTGGGACGTCAGGTGCATGTCCATTAGTTGCATGCGCTCGCTTGCTGCTCACATGCGCCCATGGGCTGCAGGCTGGGAGGCCCCCCGTCTGCACAGCACTTCCCGCGCTGAGCCCCTCCGCGGGCTCCTGGCAGCCCGCCGCCAAGGATCCCCTGCTCCTAGGTAATGCAATGTGTTTTGTTCTGCGCTGAGCGCCACTTCAAAAGCAGTCATCCCCAGCCTCCCCTGCAGCTACGAACGGCCCCTGGACACACCTGTGACCAATGACGTGAAGCCGCTGGTGGGGTCTTCCAGAAAGCTCCACTAGAGGCTTGTTCTGCAACACGCCCCTTCCTTCTGCCCTCCGGCCCAGCCCTCACCCGTCTGGCACCGGGGCAGTGCTGAGGCGAGTCCCGACCTGCAACCAGGGCAAAGGTTGCATGCACGGGGCTGTCTAGGAAGAGGAGTCCGGGAATACCACCCCTCTCAGGGGTGTGGCGGGTCAGCGCATCCCCTGCTCTGGTGCCCCCCACAGCCCTGCCTCGGCCCCACCCCACAGAGCGCAGGCTACGTTTTTTTTTTTTAGATGGAGTCTTGCTCTGTAACCCAGGCTGGAGTGCAGTGGCGCGATCTAGGCTCACTGTAATCTCCACCTCCCAGGTTCAAGTGATTCTCCTGCCTCAGCCTCCCGAGTAGCTGGGATTACAGGCGCCCATCACCACACCCGGCTAATTTTTGTATTTTTAGTAGACAGCGTTTCTCCATGCGGGTCAGGCTGGTCTCGAACTCCCGACCTCAAGTGGTCTGCCCACCTCGGCCTCCCAGAGTGTTGGGATTACAGGCATGGGCCACCGCGCCTGGCCGGTCTTTTTTCTTTCTTTCTTTTTTTTTTTTTTTTTTTTTAGTGCAGTGGCGATCAGGACAGCGTCGACTTCCCCAGATTCAGGCAATCCTCCCACCTCAGCCTCCTGAGCAGCTGAACTACAGGGCATGCCACCATGCCCAGTTAATTTTTTGCAGAGATGTGGTTTCACCATTTTACCCAGGCTGGTCTGGAACTCCTGTACTCAAGCGATCTGCCCACCTCGGTCTCCCAAAGTGCTCAGATTACAGGCTGAGCAACCTCCTGGGCCTGCCTCAGGCCTGTTCTCAACAGGATAGCTCTGCTCATCTCTCTGGATGAAAAAATGTAAAAAAAGACTAAGAAAAAGGCAAACGAAGGACTAAGCAAAATTTGTACTTGTTTAATAAGAAAATCACTTCTTTAAAAAAATAGTTATTTACATGCTGAGGTTCATCTGTGCAATGCAAGAGCTGAAAATAGATTCGAGAAAGGCTGTTCCTACAAGGAAAGGTCCTGAGGTTACAATGCCAGGCCACATCTGCCAGGCAGGCCTGAGAAACCATGGTTCTCATGGCTGGGAAAACATGGCTGCAGCGATCCCAGCTTCTTGCTGCCCACAGGGATGGCACGCCTGGGCACACACTGTGAGCTGCTCAGAGGCACTCTGGTGGGCAGCTCCCACCGCCTCAGTCGGTGTCTCCGTCCCCTTCACTGCCTTCCAGGGGACTGGGCACCTGCAGAAGAAGAGCACATGGAGAATGAGAGGCAAGCACTCTCCCCACTGCTCCTGAATGCCCAGAGGTGCCCATGACAGGTTTGGCACAGGAGCCTTGCCCCCACCATTCCCTCATCAGGGGCAGAGGCTGGCGTTTGTTCTCGGTCATCTCTTAACCATCTCCAGGATGTAGCGGCGGGCGCTGGGCTCCTGCGGCCCCTTCTGTGAGGTGAAATTGTGGAAGTTGTGCGTGCCCTTGTAGCAGGCCAGGAGCCTGTTGACCTGCTGCAGCGTCTCGGCGCTCAGGCGGTAGGTCTCATCCTGCGCAGGAACCTGCGCAGGGAAAGGCAAGGGCTGGGGACACTAGAGGGGCCTTTGTTGGGCTCCTTCACATTCTCACAGGCTGCACTGACCACAGGAGAAAATAAAATGGGGCCATTTGGAAACTCAACAAATGCAGGTGCCTCGGAAGTATATATGCCTGTCATCAGTGGAGTCAACAGCAGTCCACTGGCCCAAGCCAAATCGGCACCTGCACTGTATTTAGCCTGCACTGGGCTTGGGAAAAATTAACTACCAGCACTTAAAAAGGGGAAGATTTCCCATACCAGTATGCAACGCTGGTTTCCCTCGACAACATTTAAGCATGCGGTCACTGTCACATTCCAACACGGCCACCATCAGCTGCCACTGAGCCACGAGTATCCCCTTCAGATGAAATGAGGGCTCCTGGCCACCGCTGGCCCCCATTCCCTGCCGTCCCCGGACTGGGGGCCTCTCATTGCCCCATCTATAGGACGGCTCGCCAGGCGCCTGGCCCCTCGCCTGCCCACCCTACCTCCCTGGGGCCTGCACACACTGAATTTGCCACCCAGGTATGCAGGAAGGACTCTGTTTTCACAGATATCGAGACATGAAGAATCTCCCTGGGCCCTGCCTGGGAATGTCACCTTTGAAACCTCACTGGGCCATCATGAAAGAACTCGGGCTGGCCGGGCGCGGCGGCTCACACCTGGCATCCCGGCACTTTGGGAGGCTGAGGTGGGTGGATCACAAGGTCAGGAGTTCAAGACCATCCTGACTAACACAGTGAAACCCCGTCTCTACTAAAAATACAAAAAATGAGCCGGGCGTGGTGGCGGGGACCTGTAGTCCCAGCTACTAGGGAGGCTGAGGCAGGAGAATGGTGTGAACCCAGGAGGCAGGGCTTGCAGCGAGCCAAGATCGCACCACTGCGCTCCAGCCTGGGCGACAGAGCGAGACTCCATCTCAAAAAAAAGAAGAAAGAAGGCCGGGCGCGGTGGCTCAAGCCTGTAATCCCAGCACTTTGGGAGGCCGAGACGGGCGGATCACGAGGTCAGGAGATCGAGACCATTCTGGCTAACACGGTGAAACCCCGTCTCTACTAAAAAATACAAAAAACACTAGCCGGGTGACGTGGCGGGCGCCTGTAGTCCCAGCTACTCTGGAGGCTGAGGCAGGAGAATGGCGTGAACCCGGGAGGCGGAGCTTGCAGTGAGCTGAGATCCCGCCACTGCACTCCAGCCTGGGCGGCAGAGCGAGACTCCGTCTCAAAAAAAAAAAAAAAAAAAAAAAGAAGAAGAAAGAAACAACTTGGGTTTTGGGGACATCTCTCATGCCAGAGCAAAGAACTGAGAATGACAATCTCATTCACTTAGCTTTTAGCTCCTGCACCTACAATCCTGTATGTTCCAGTTCTAAGCTGCACTCCGCAGCTGTCTAGCCGCTGATTACGCTCCATGCCAGGTCCATAGTAGGTGTGGCGGCAGCAAGCCTGACCCGGGGTGGCCCTCCCAGGGTCGAAAGGCACCTGGTGGTGGAGCAAGTCGGTGGCGCAGGCAGACAAGGAACGTCTCAAGACCGCCTGGCCCTGCTCCTGCAGCCGCTGTGTGGCCTTGGGGGAAGTGACACACTTCTCTGTGCCTCAGCTCACTCCTCTGTACAATGGGAACAATGTGAGCCTGTGCTCTGCTGAGCACTGCTGGGACTGTGCCCCTACCTTGGCACCTGTGCCAGCTGCCGTGAGAGCGGTGGCACTGAAGTTGTGGACGGGCAGGGTGCTCAGCCACTGGGCCATGGAGCGCTCATCTCGCTCAGTGCTGATGATGGTGGGGTAGATGTGCTCCTCCTTGAAGGCTGCGACCTTGCCCTCCTCCTGCACCCAGTCCAGAGGCTCATGCAGCCCATCGTTGCCAAAGCGCTGGTTGTACTTCTCGAAGTGCACCCTCTCCAGGACCAGGCCAAGTCCCGGCGCCTTGGGCACATCCACCTTCTCTGTGCCCCAGCTGCGCTCCAGCACACTCTCAGGGGCATAGCCCTTCACGATGGCCACCACCAGGCCAATCATCTTCCGGATCTGATGCATCATGAAGCTCTGGCCCTTCACCCTGATCACGGCGAACTCCAGGCCCTCCCGCACAAAGGGTTCCTCGCAGTACATCTCCAGGATGTAGCGGCGGGCGCTGGGCTCCTGCGGCCCCTTCTGTGAGGTGAAATTGTGGAAGTTGTGCGTGCCCTTGTAGCAGGCCAGGAGCCTGTTGACCTGCTGCAGCGTCTCGGCGCTCAGGCGGTAGGTCTCATCCTGCACATCCCGGTCCTTGTGCGCAAAGGCAAACGTGGGCAGCAGGTAGCAATAGGTCCTGGCATCACATCTGTTCTTGGAGTTAAACCCGCCTGTGACCCGCTTCAGTCCTAGGAGAGAGGTGATCAGGGAGGAGAGAGGCAGGTGAGAAGTGCCTGGATGACCAGGGAGCAGCCTGAGCACAGCGTGAGCCCCAGTGTCTCCTCACCCAGAGCACCAACCAAGCTCCAGCAAGCATCGGCTTCTCTGGAAAGGGGACAGCCACAGGTTGGGGAACAGGCACAGAAGGACAGTGGACAGGAGGGACAGGTGCAGTGCTCTATAAGGTGACTGAATTACAACCATTTATTGTAATTTTCCAATAGCGAGAAGATACGAAATGTCTCCAACACAAAGAAATGACAAATGCTGGGAGTGATGGATCTACTTATGCTAATTGCCCTATTTGATCATTCCACATGACTAGAAATATCACACATTATTGTACATAAGTGTGTATAGTTATTATGCATGAATTTAAAATAATAAAAGCAGCTAGGCGTGGCGCAGTGGCTCATGCCTGTAATCCCAGCACTTTGGGAGGCCAAGGCGGGTGGATCACTAGGTCAGGAGTTGGAGACCAGCCTGGGCAACATGGCAAAACCCCGTCTCTATTAAAAATACAAAAATTAGCCAGGCATGGTGGCGGGCGCCTGTAATCCCAGCTACTTGGGAGGCTGAGGCAGAAGAATTGCTTGCACCCGTGAGGAGGAGGTATCAGTGAGCTGAGATCATACCACTGCACCCCAGCCTGTGCGACAGAGCGAGACTCTGTCTCAAAAAATAATAATAATACACCAGGAGCGGTGGCTCACGCCTGTAATTCCAGCACTTCGGGAGTCTGAGGTGGGCGGATCACGAGGTCAGGAGATCAAGACCACCCTGGCTAACAGGGTGAAACTCCATCTCTACTAAAAATACAGAAAATTAGCCGGGTGTGGTGGCAGGTGCCTGTAGTCCCAGCTACTCAGGAGGGTAAGGCAGGAGAATGGTGTGAACCCAGGAGGCAGAGCTCGCAGTGAGCTGAGATCACACCACTGCACTCCAGCCTGGGCAACAGAGCGAGACTCCATCAAAAAATAATAATAAAAGCAAAAAAAAATTGTTAAAAAAAGGAATTGGGCTTTTGTGCACTAAACTCTAAATCTGTAGCATACTTAATCTCGGAATTAAAGACATATCCAAACAACAAAAACAAAGGGTGTGTTAAAACCCAGTGCTGGCAAAGGATCCAGTGTGAACTGGTGCAGCCCACCCTGGAACAAAACCCCAGATGTAGGGGAAGTGTGTAACCCCATCTCAGAAGTCGCGTGGATTCTACAGGTAAGGCCATACAGGCAGCACCGTTTGCAACAACAAAAACCACTGGAAACCACCTTAGAATTTCAGCAACTGCAGGCTGACTTAATAAATTCCAGAATATTCGTAGGATAAAAAAGGATGCAGCCCCGCAGGTCAGGAACAAGTCTCCAAGAACTGAGGGCACGTCCCCTCCAAGATGCCTTGAGCGCTAGCAGCACCTCACAGGTGCTCAGTGAGTATTTGTTGAATATTGAATAAGCAAAAATTAAAGACAAATGAAGACCTCCATGCAGGGCATCCAATCTGTTGAGGACATCTATGTTTAAATGGAAGAATTCTAGAAGAGTAACCCTCACTGAGGGCACCAACCTCAGGGGCTAGCAGGAGAAAGCTCTGCCTGGAGTTGCCTCTGCCGTGCTGCATACCTCCTCCAGGAGCTTGCACTGTGGCTGAGACGTGCAGGCCCCTCCAGCTGCTAGGATTCCACCACACCTCAGGAGTCTGATTTTTTTTTTTCTTTTTTTTTGAGATGGAGTCTCACTCTGTTGCCCAAGCTGGAGTGCAGTGATGCAGTCTCGGCTCATTGCAACCTCCGCCTCCCGAGTTTAAGTGATTCTCCTGTCTCAGCCTCCCGAGTAGCTGGAATTACAGGCACTTGCCACCACGCCCGGCTAACTTTTGTATTTTTAGTAGAGATGGGGTTTCACCATGTTGAACTCCTGACCTCGTGATCCGCCCACCTCGGCCTCCCACAGTGCTGGGATTACAGGCGTTGGATACTGCGCCCAGCCAGGAGTCTGATTTAACACCCAACTATGGTTTCCCATTTACAAGGACTGGCCTGGGCCTTGTGACCTCACAAGCAGTGGGGTGCCTCCACACAGCCTGCCAGGCCCGGGTCGCTAGTCACGTGGATCCCATGGGCGCTGGCACATGCCGCATGCCTTGTGCTTTTGTCTCCAGTCATGTTTGTTTCTGAGTGACGTTTTTGGTTCTTTTTGGTTTTGAAGATTCCATTTCATAAACATTGAACATCACAAGGATGTGCTACAAGCATAATTCTGGTTGTTCCAGACATAACTGCCAAGAAAGGCTGAAAAGTGCCGGCAGATGGCCACGCTGCAGGCCTGGGGAGGGCCCGGCCAGCCTGCGCCGCAGCGTGCGGGTGACGGCGACTACCCAACAACTGCACAGACGTGGCACTGTTGGGCATGATGGGGATTAATCTACAGAATACTCACCATGCAAACGAATGGGAAGAGGCCTCAAACGCAACTTTCAGAGGACTTACTCTATGGGAAGTTTCTCAGGAGGAAATTATCCTCAGAAGGCAGAGGAAGCCCAGCATAACCAAAATAAAACTATTGTCGGGTGCGGTGGCTCACGCCTGTAATCCCCAGCTGCTGGTAATCCCAGCACTTCAGGAGGTCAAGGCAGGTGGATCACCTGAGGTCGGGAGTTCAAGACCAGCCTGACCAACATGGAGAAACCCCGTATTCACTAAAAAGACAAAATTAGCCGGGCGTGGTGGCACATGCCTGTAATCCCAGCTACTTGGGAGGCTGAGGCAGGAGAATCACTTGAACCTGGGAGGTGGAGGTTGTGGTAAGCCAAGATTGCGCCATTGTACTCCAGCCTGGGCAACAAGAGCGAAACTCCATCTCAAAAAAAAAAAAAAATTGGCCGGGCGCGGTGGCTCAAGCCTGTAATCCCAGCACTTTGGGAGGCCGAGACGGGTGGATCACGAGGTCAGGAGATCGAGACCATCCTGGCTAACACTGTGAAACTTCGTCTCTACTAAAAATACAAAAACTAGCCGGGCGAGGTGGCGGGCACCTGTAGTCCCAGCTACTCGGGAGGCTGAGGCAGGAGAATGGCGTAAATCCGGGAGGCGGAGCTTGCAGTGAGCTGAGATCCGGCCACTGCACTCCAGTCCGGGCGACAGAGCGAGACTCCGCCTCAAAAAAAATAATAATAATAATAATAAAAAATGAAACTATTGCTGGGTGCAGTGGCTCATGCCTATAATCCCAGCACTTTGGGAGGCCGAGGTGGGTGGATCACCTGAGGTCAGGAGTTTGAGACCAGACTGACCAACATGGTGAAACCCCATCTCTACGAAAAATACAAAAATTAGCCGGGTGTGGTGGTGTGTACCTGTAATCCCAGCTACTGGGAAGGCTAAGGTGGGAGAATCGCTTGAACCCAGGAGGCAGGTGGAGGTTGCAGTGAGCCGAGATCACACCACTGCATTCCAGCCTGGGCAACAGAACAAGACTCCATCACAAAAAAATAAAAATAAAAACTTAACAGTGGGTAAAATCAACAGGGATTACTGAATCCTATTTATGACTCATACATAAATGTTCATAGTGGCTTTACTTCTAATAGCGCAAAACTGGAAATCACCCAGCGTCATCAGCAGGTTAAGTGCATAAACAATCCGTGACACATGGCAGAACGGAACAGCCCGCAGCAATGAGAAGGAACAGACTGCTGACATACATGACAGCACGGATGAATCTGAAAATAGTCAGGCTGTGGGCCGGGCACAGCAGCTCACGCCTGCAATCCCAACACTTTGGAAGACTGAGGCAGGTGGACTGATCGAGCCTAGGAGTTTGAGACCAGCCTGGGCAACATGGCGAAACCCCATCTCTACCAAAAAAATTAACATTTAGCCGGCTGTGGTGGCGTGTGCTTGCAGGCTGAGGCGGGAGGATCGCTTGAGCCCAGGTGGTCAATGCTACAGTGAACTGTGATCGCAGCTCCAGCCTGGGCTATAGAACAAGACCCTGTCTCCCTGTCTCAAAAAAACACTTCTCTCCAAGCAGACCAGTCAGGCAGACAACAGTTCTGTTTTCTTGGGATTACACCAAAACAAAAAGGAAAAGAAAACAGAGCAAGATGATAGATTCACGCCCAGCCATACCTATCATTACATTCAATATAAGTGGCTTCTGGGAGGCCAAGGCAAGAGGATCCCTTGAGCCCACGAGTTCAAGACCAGCCTGGGCAACAAAATGAGACCCCATCTCTACAAACTCAAAAATTAAGTGTGGTGGCACACACTTGTAGTTCCAGTTATTCAGGAGGCTGAGGACCACTTGAACCTGGGAGGCGGAGGCCACAGTGAGCCATGATCACACCACTGGACTCCAGCCTGGGTGACAGAGTGAGACTCTCTCAAAAAACAAACAGAATAAATGAATCAATGTATGTATGTTAAGTTGCCTGTACCTGCCACTTAAAAGGTAGAGAGTCCCATTTTAAGAAGGCCTAAAAATTCCATTTATCAGTACTTCCATAAAAGGGAACAACTGTTCATTTTAACCATGAATTTGGATTTTCACATCCAGTGTTTGCTTAAAACAAGGCACCCGTGTGGCCACAAGCATTGCCAAAGATAAGCTGTCTACTGCTGTCTAGTTGCTCCCGTTTCTGAAGAAGGTCAGAACCAGCTGCAAAGCAACTCTGACTACACTTCTGCATCAGTGACAGGTGGAAAAGGCAGGAGCATGCATAGCCTCGTGTCTCTGCAAGACCATCTACAACCAGGCGTGCGGCCGCCAGCCCTGCAAGACTTACCCAGGATCCGAATGTGAGACGGAAGGTGGCTGTTGATCTTTTCTAGAATGTCATCAATCAGCCACACCTTCAGGGATACTACCTGGCCGGCCGCGGACACACCCTGTAAAGAAAGCAGAACGGGTGACGGAAGGGGGTCCCTCGGGCCTCGCACGCTGGTCTCTGAGACAGAAGGACGACGTGGACCTTGTGTCGTTTCACACATGAATTCTGCTGTTAGAAACGCATCAGGAGGGAATCATCCGATATAAAAATAAAGCTCTATCTGCCAACGGAGTGCGTGCAGGAGCACTTATAAAATAAACTATTAGGAATGAATTCAAAGCCCAAGAGAAAACATTAAATGAGGGAGCATAAATATGACTCCGTGCAGACAGAAAGCAAAGTACCACATAAGATATGACCCCCACCCAGGCGCAGTGGCTCACGCCTGTAATCCCAGCACTTTGGGAGGCTGAGGCGAGCAGACCATCTGAGGTCAGGAGTTTGAGACCAGCCTGGCCAACACGGTGAAACCTGATCTCTACTAAACATACAAAAAATTAGCAGGGTTTTGTAGCGTGCGCCTGTAGTCCCAGCTACTCAGGAGGCTGAGGTGGGAGAATCACTTGAGCCTGGGAGGTTGGAGGTTGCAATGAGCCAAGATCCTGTCACTGCACTCCAGCCTGGGTGACAGAGTCAGACTCTACCTCAAAAAAAAAAAAGATATGGCCGGGCGCGGTGGCTCAAGCCTGCAATCCCAGCACTTTCGGAGGCCGAGACAGGCGGATCACGAGGTCAGGAGATCAAGACCATCCTTGTGAACATGGTGAAACCCCGTCTCTACTAAAAAATACAAAAAACTAGCCAGGCGAGGTGGCGGGCGCCTGTAGTCCCAGCTCCTCGGGAGGCTGAGGCAGGAGAATGGCGTAAACCCGGGAGGCGGAGCTTGCAGTGAGCTGAGATCCGGCCACTGCACTCCAGCCTGGGCGACAGAGCCAGACTCCGTCTCAAAAAAAGAAAAAAAAAAAAAGATATGACTCCCAAGGATTGGGGAAAAGAGAAAACACAACTTAGAACCAAGGGCAGAGAGAGGAGGAGGTCCTCACTTGAGTCAGAACAGCAGCGGCCCTGGGGGAAAGGGAGGGGCCTTCTGGGGACAGGCAGTGGGTACACAGGTCGGTACACAGGTAAAAACTGATCAAGCTTATGCTTAAGACTAGCACGCTTTACTGTTGTATATTATACCTCTTTTTTAAAGTAAGTTTCTATAGATTTTTTGTTGGGTTCTTTTTGAGACAAGGTTTGGTCTGTCACCCAGGCTGGAGTGCAGTGTTGCCATCTTGGCGCACAGCAACCTCGACCTCCCAGGTTCGAGCAATCCTCCCACCCCAGCCTCCCAAGTAGCTGAGACTACAGGCAGGCACCACGATGCCTGGAGAGTTTTTAAAATTTTTTTGTAGAGACAGGGTCTTGCTATGTTGCCCAGACTGGTCTGGAACTCCTGTCCTCAAGTGATCCTCCCACCTCAGTCTCATAAAGTGCTGGGATTACAGGCGTGGCCAAGGAGATTGTTTCCGATTAAAGGAAGCTCTAGAGACATGATAACTGAATGCCAATAATGATCCTAGATTAGACCCCTGACCAATTAAGAAAAATAAAAGGCATGCCACAAAGAAGCTGAAGAAAAAGAAAACAGAAAAGACAGTTTCCAACTTGAGACAGCATGTCAGATGGTGGTACTCTTATCAATGCTGAATTTCACACGAGTAATAATTTATAGTGTGAGGTTGCTGAAGGATGTCACAGTCCCTAGGAGACTTGTGCTAAGATGTTTCAGCGTAAGGGGTGATGATGTCTGCAACTTACTCTTAAACGGTTCCATTTTAAGATAGAAAAGGCCAGGCACGGCCGGGCGCGGTGGCTCAAGCCTGTAATCCCAGCACTTTGGGAGGCCAAGG
>NC_045443.1:129481002-129481702 GCF_002776525.5 Piliocolobus tephrosceles | reverse complement strand
CCGTCTCAAAAAAAAAAAAAAAAAAAAAAAAAGGCCAGGCACAGTGCCTCTCATTCATAATCCCAGTAAATCCCAGTACTTTGGGAGGCTAAGGTGGGAAGACTGCTTGAGCCCAAGAGTTCAAGCCCAGCCTGGGCAACACAGCAAGATTCTGTCTCAAAAAAGGTAAAGAAAGATAAATAAAACGAAAACAAACAAAAAAAACGGGTCAGGTACGATGGCTCACGCCTGTAATCCTAGCACTTTGGGAGGCTGGGGCAGGCGGATCACCTGAAGTCGGTCGTTCGAGACCAGCCTTACCAACATGGGAAACCCTGTTTTTACTAAAAATACAACAAATTAGCTGGGAGTGGTGGCAGGCACCTGCAATCCCAGCTACTTGGGAGGCTGAGGCTGGAGAATCGCTTGAACCCGGGAGGTGGAGGTTGCAGTGAGCCGAGATCATGCCATCGAACTCCAACCTGGGCAACAAGAGTGAAACTCCATCTCAAAAAATAAAATAAAATGAATTACAACACACACACACACACAACTATGACAATATGGTAAAAACCTAACCTTGGTGAATCTGGGAAGACTATGTGGGTACTTATGACATTCTTCTTAAGACTTTTATGAAGGTATGAAATTTTTTTTTTTTTTTTTTTTTGAGACGGAGTCTCGCTCTGCCGCCCAGGCTGGAGTGCAGTGGCCGGATCTC
>NC_045443.1:129454458-129480902 GCF_002776525.5 Piliocolobus tephrosceles | reverse complement strand
TCTCCTGCCTCAGCCTCCCGAACAGCTGGGACTACAGGCGTCCGCCAAATCGCCCGGCTAGTTTTTTGTATTTTTTTAGTAGAGACGGGGTTTCACCGTGTTAGCCAGGATGGTCTCGATCTCCTGACCTCGTGATCCACCCGTCTCGGCCTCCCAAAGTGCTGGGATTACAGGCTTGAGCCACCGCGCCCGGTCTAGAAGGTATGAAATTTTCAAAATAAAAAGTTGGAGAGTAAAACTGTTGAGATGTTCCACTGGCCAGACCCACACATGGAACGTGACAGAAGGAAACGAGCTGTTCTGAAACAAGATGACTTTAGGTAAATACACAACAGATTTCAAAGACTTAGCACCAGAAAAGGGAAAGAAAACACATCTCATTGCCAACCACTCTGCACTGACAAGAAGCTGAAGTTGAGAATATCGGAGACATCCTGGGGGGATAGGGACAACAGCTATTGAGGGACACCCGGTATCTCTGGGATGGCCTATGGCTGGCTGTGGTGATGGCTGCACAGCTCTGTGAATATACTGGAACCACCGAACTATATACATTCTTTTTTTTTTTTTTTTTTTGCCAGGCTGGAGCTCAGTGACGCAACCTCGACTTACTGCCACCTTCATCTTCCGTGTTCAAGAGATTCTCGTGCCTCAGCCTCCCAAGTAGCTGGGATTACAGGTGTGACTCACCATGCCTGGCTAATTTTTGTATCTTTAGTAGAGATGGGATTTTGTCATGTTGGCCAGGCTAGTCTCGAACTCCCGGCCTCAAGTGATCCGTCCACTTTGGCCTCCCAAAGTACTGGGATTACAGGTGTGAGCCACCACACCCAGCTTGAACCGTACACTTTCTTTTAGGTTTTTTCGTTTTGTTTTGAGATGGAGTTTCACTCGTTGCCCAGGCTGGAGTATAATGGCACGATCTCAGCTCACTGCAACCTCCACCTCTCGGATTCAAACGATTCTCCTGCCTCAGCCTCCTGAGTAGCTGGGATTACAGGCATGTGCCACCGTACCTGGCTAATTTTTGTATTTTTAGTAGAGACGAGGTTTTACCATATTGAACAGGCTGGTCTCGAACTCCTGAACTCAGGTGATCTACCCGCCTTGGCCTCCCAAAGTGCTGGGATTACAGGCATAAGCCACCACGCCTGGCCTGAACCGTACCCTTGCAATGGGTCAATTGCATAAGAGTGAATTATATTTCTTTTTTTGCTTTTTTCTTTTTGAGATGGAGTCTCACTCTGTCACCTAGGCTGGAGTGCACCATCTTGGCTCACTGCAACCTCCGCCTCCCAGGTTCACACAATTCTCCTGCCTCGGCCTCCTGAGTAGTTGGGATTACAGGCACCCACCACCACACCTGGCTAATTTTGTATTTTTAGTAGAGACATGGTTTCTCCATGTTGGCCAGGCTGGTCTCAAATTCCTGACCTCAAGTGATCCGCCCGCCTCGGACTCCCAAAGTGCTGGGATTACAGGCGTGAGCCACCGCGCCCGGCCAAGAGTGAATTATATTTCAATAAAGCTATTTTTAAAATCTGAAACAAAAACAAATTGTTAAACAGCCGAAATATACACACACACAAAATAAATAATAGGCCGGGTGCGGTGGCTCACGCCTGTAATCCCAGCACTTTGGGAGGCCAAGGAGGGTGGATCACCTGAGGTCAGGAGTTCGAGACCAGCCTGATCAACATGGAGAAACCCCATCTCTACTAAAAATACGAAATTAGCCAGGCATGGTGGCGCATGCCCATAGTCCCAGCTACTTGGGAGGCTGAGGCAGAAGAATGGCTTGAACCCAGGAGGTGGACGTTGTGGTGAGCTGAGATCCTGCCATTGCACTTCAGGCTGGGCAACAAGAGTGAAACTGTCTCAAAAATAAATAAATAGGCCGGGCGCGGTGGCTCAAGCCTGTAATCCCAGCACTTTGGGAGGCCGAGACGGGCGGATCAGGAGGTCGGGATATCGAGACCATCCTGGCTAACACGGTGAAACCCCGTCTCTACTAAAAATAATACAAAAAAAAAAAAAACTAGCCGGGCGAGGTGGCGGGCGCCTGTAGTCCCAGCCACTCGGGAGGCTGAGGCAGGAGAATGGCGTGAACCTGGGAGGCGGAGCTTGCAGTGAGCTGAGATCCGGCCACTGCACTCCAGCCTGGGCGACAGAGCGAGACTCCGTCTCAAAAAAAAAAAAATAAATAAATAAATAAATAATAAAAATTGTAAAATGTTACTGTGTTTTCATCCGAAGGGCAGGGCACTCAGGTGTCACCATGTCGGCTTCATGGATCTACTTCTGCAGGTTTTCCAATTGCAAGTGAGAAAACGTATTAGAATGAAACTCTCTCTCTACTAACAGCAGAACTAAAAATAAATACAAGGGCCCTATTTTGAAATGCCCTCTTCATCGGCTCCAACAAATTGTTCCTTTCTTCTTCCCTGAAAACAATCAGAGAGCTGCAAATGGAAGAATCAAAAAGAAAATGGAAATAGTAAGACCCCCCAGAATTCTCTACCTGGAGCCATCAAATGCATCACCCGCTAGGAGTGAACCTGTGGGTCCCTCTTTGTGTTCTCCCCTCATACGACGGCTCCAGTATGCGTCCACGGACCCCCAGGGACCGGTGTGCCTTTGAAACTAGGTGTGTGTGGGAACAAGAGCCATAGCTTTATTCAGATTCCCGGGGGTCCTGACCGGCAAAAAGTTACGTCTCTGAGAGACCCCCAATGCCCTCAGGCAGCCTGAGAGCCATGTTAGAGCCAGATACTCCGAAAGGCAAGGATGACAGGTATCACATCCACTGACGCCTTATACATGCTGCAGAAAAGCTGTCTGTCTCTCCGGCTGTGCTGTCCCTGTCTGCCAAATGTTGGGCTGCAGGTGGCAAGCCACCCAGGTGCCGAGACGAGAGACTGAAGGCACGAGCTGTTCCAGTATATAAAGAGAATAATTAGAATAAGAAAAGTTATACTAGAAATAGAATGCAGATATGATTATATATAATATCAATATTTGTAGTATTATTCATTATTATTATAATAATCTCTGTTCTATAATTATAACCTAGGAAAAACCAGGCCATAGAGTCAGGAGCTGAAGGGACACTGTGAGAGGTGACCAGAAGACAAGAGTGTGACTCCTCAGTCACTCCCAGCTAAGGGCCATTTGGTCTACTGGTAGCGCCAGTGCCTGGGAAGGCACCTGCTACTTAGCAGACCGGGAAAGGGAGTCTCCTTTCCCTGGGGCAGTCAGAGAACACTCTGCTCCACCACCTCTCGTGGGAGGCCTGACATGACCCAGGCCTGCCCGCAGTCATCTGGAGCCTTAAACGTCTCCTGTGGTGCTGTGCTTCAAAGGTCACACTCCTTGTCACTTGCATGTTCAGCCTGTACACCTGGCTCCTCCTTTTCAGTTCTTAGAAGACAGCAGTAGCAGAATTAGTGAAAGCATTAAAGTCTTTGATCTTTCTAACAAGCGCATAGAAGAAATGCTGACGTATGCTGTGCCCCTCTCCGCCTCAGCTACCACAAAGGGAAAGACCCCCTGCCCCGTGGACACGTCACTCATGTGACCTTATCAATCACTTGAGATGACTCATACCCCTTACCCTGCCCTTACCCTGCCCCCTTGCCTTGTATACAATAAATAGCAGTGCACCAGGCATTCAGGGCCACCACCGGACTCTGCACATCGGTGGCAGTGGTCCCCTGGGCCCAGCTGTCCTTCCTTCTCTTTGACTCATGTCTTTATTTTTCTACGATCTCTCGTCTCTGCACACGAAAGAAAACCCACAGGCCCTGTAGGGCTGGACCCTACACTGGGTCCCTCCTTAGAGACATCTCCATGCCCAGTGGCGGGCCACTCTGCCCACATCCAATCCCATGGTTCAGTTCCAAGCACAGCAATGTGGCGTCACAGGACCACTTGGCATGTGCTGCCACACAGCCAGCAGCAGCGTCCAGGGTGGACGTGCAAACCCATCGGAAACGGGTACTCAGCCTTGTGGTTCTGAAGGGTCAGTGCTGGGTCACCAGCCTCGCGCAGCTGAGACCATGTAACAGGTCCAGGCTGGTGGAGATGTGATGAGTGTGGACTTAGCACACACACAAAAGCAGTATTACATTTATCCCATGAAGAGATTTTTATATGGATTACATGCTGAAATAAGGATATCCTGAATATACTGAGTTTATAATACAGTGAATTATTTATTAATTTCAAGCCAGATGTGGTGGTTCATGCCTGTAAATCCCAGCACTTTGGGAAGCCAAAGCGGGAAAATCACTGGAGCCCAGGAGTTGGAGACCCCTGGGCAACATAGCAAGACCTCATATTAAAAAAAAAAAAAATTGTAGCCAGGCATGGTGGAGTGCCTGTCGTTCCAGTGATAGGGTTTTGCTGTGTCCCTGCCAAATCTCATGTTGAATGGTAATCCCCACATGTCTAGGGAAGACCTGGTGGGAGGTGACTGGATCAGGCGCACGGTTTCCCCCATGCTGTTCTCGTAACAGTGAGTGAGTTCTCACAACATCTGACGGTTTGATAAGGGGCTCTTCCCCTTACCCTCTTCACTCTCTCGCGCCTGCCACCATGATCTAAGTTTCCTGAGGCCTCCCCAGCTATGTGACACTGAGTCAGTTAAACCTCTTTTCTTTATAAATTGCCCAATCTTGGGCAATTCTTTCTAACAGCGTGAAAACAGACCAATTCACCCAGCTACTTGGGAAGCTGAAGCAGGAGGACTGCTTGAGCCCAGGAGTTTGAGACTGCAGTAAGCCTGGATCATGCCACTGCACTCCAGCCTGGACAACAAAATGAGACCCTGACTCTAAAAAAGGAAAGAAAAGAGAATGTTGCATCATACAAGTGTGGCTCTCTGCCTTCGTAGCCACACAATCACATTTGCCTCAGAGTGAGCCTGATTGGAGGGTTGAAGGCAGACGTTGCGGCTGCCCCTGTGCCACCTGCAGGAATGTATGTCCCTGAGAACAGAATCAACACGAGAGAAAGCAAAGACCAGAGAGAACACAGAGCCCCGCTGGCAGGAAGCACCTAGATCCAGCTATACCTGAGCTGACCAAGCTCCTAGACATCTCGCCTATATAAAGTGTAGGCTAGTTTGATTTGCACATCATATGTGCTCAGAAGCAGCATAACAAGTCAGGACACTGAGCTGGAAAGTGGGCCGAGTGCTGCTCACATCAGCCGGGAAGGGGCAGAGAAGGCCGTCACCCACCTTGTCTGTCCGGGCACAGCGCTGAAAGGACATTTTCCTCATGTCCTCGCCATGATTTTCAGGAATACAGCCTGATTGGACAAGGGCAGACACCAAGTCATCTTCAATTGTTTTGAATTGTGAGGACCCAACATTCCTCTGGAAAAAGGAGACAAAAACGGGTCTCATATTTTGCAGACAGGGGTCGCCATGTTGCCCAGGCTGGTCTCAAACTCCTGGTCTCAAGCGCTCCTCTGGCCTGAAGTGCTGAGATCACAAGTGTGAGCTGCCACGCTCCCGTGAAAACACTGGGTTCTGCTCACTCGCCCTGAGCCTGGGCTGCTCCACGCCAGGGAATGGGTAGCGTGGAGTGGAGTCAAAACACAGGTTTGGGCCGGGCGCGGTGGCTCAAGCCTCTAATCCCAGCACTTTGGGAGGCCGAGACGGGTGGATCACGAGGTCAGGAGATCGAGACCATCCTGGCTAATACGGTGAAACCTCGTCTCTACTAAAAAATACAAAAAAACTAGCCGGGCGAGGTGGCGGGCGCCTGTAGTCCCAGCTACTCAGGAGGCTGAGCCAGGAGAATGGCGTAAACCCGGGCGGCGGAGCTTGCAGTGAGCTGAGATCCGGCCACTGCACTCCAGCCCGGGTGACAGAGCGAGACTCCATCTCAAAAAAAAAAAAAACCACAGGTTTGACTGAACCTGTGCACACACCTACTTCCACAGTCAGTTATGACATCAGTGCTGTGGGTGCCACCTATACTTAAACAATATAACATCAGATATAAAGTAATCCATGGTCAGGCACAGTGGCTCACACCTGTAATCCCAGCACTTTGGGAGGCCAAGGTGGGTGGATCACCTGAGGTCAGGAGTTCGAGACCAGTCTAGCCCACATGGTGAAACCCCGTGTCTACTAAAAATACAAAAAGTAGCCAGGTGTGGTGGCAGGCTCCTGAGACAGGAGAAATCGCTTGAACCTGGAAAGTGGAGGCTGCAGTGAACCGATTGTGCACCACTGCACTCCAGCCTAGGCGACAGAGGAAAACGCTGTCTCAAAAAAAATGCAAATAAAAGTTAGTCAGGTATGCTTTTAATCCCAGCTACTCAAGAGGCTGAGACAGGAGAATCACTTGAATCTGGGAGGCAGAGATTGCAGTGCACAGTGGTTGGCTGGGCTCGGTGGTTCACCCCTGTAATTCCAACACTTTGGGAGACGGAGGCAGGAGGATAATCTGAGATCAGGAGTTCAAGGCCAGCCTGACCAACACGGTGAAACCCCGTCTCTACTAAAAATACAAAACTAGCTGGGCGAGGTGGTGGGCACCTGTAGTCCCAGCTACTCGGGAGGCTGAGGCACACGAATCACTGGAACAGGCCGGGCGCGGTGGCTCAAGCCTGTAATCCCAGCACTTTGGGAGGCCGAGACGGGGGGATCACGAGGTCAGGAGATCGAGACCATCCTGGTCTACACGGTGAAACCCCGTCTCTACTAAAAATACAAAAAAAAACTAGCCAGGCGAGATGGCGGGCGCCTGTAGTCCCAGCTACTCAGGAGACTGAGGCAGGAGAATGGCGTGAACCCGGGAGGCGGAGCTTGTAGTGAGCCAAAATCCCGCCACTGCACTCCAGCCTGGGAGACAGAGTGAGACTCTGTTTCCAAAAAAAAAAAAGCAATCCATTACTTGTAACTTTCGCCATAAAAGCTGTTACAACAACTTGCCAAAGTTAAGCATTATTTTCTTAAACTTTCGTTTCAGTCAGACACTGCATGCACTGCACGAACTTCTGTGGATAAGCTTAAAGATGTTTAAAGAACACAGAACCAGGCAAAGCCACAGTGTTAATTACAAAAAGGAACAAAAGAAACGTCTGCCTGAGGCCAGTCACAGTGGCTCATGCCTGTAATCGCAACACGGGGAGGCTGAGGCAGGAGGATCGCTTGAGCCCAGGAGTTTGAGAGCAGCCTGGGCAACACAGCGAGTCCCCATTCCCATAAATAATAAGAAACTTAGCAAGACCCTATTCCTGTAAATTAAAAAAAAAAAATTATTCGGGCCATGAGGTCAAAGACACTTACAGTCCTCAATGCTTGGGAGGCTGAGGTGGGAGGATCTCTTGGGCCCAGGAGGTGGAGGCTGCAGCGAGCAGCGGATGCACCACTGCATTCCAGCCTGGGCCACCAAGGAAGACCATGCCTCAAAAAGAAAAAAAAATACGCCTACCTGAATGCACCCACACCCTCTACTTTCCAGAAAAGGAAGTGGGCTGAGGATAGAATCCTCACCACTTTAATACTTAGCTCTGTCCCCTTAACGCACACGACGGCAGGCTCTTGGGAGCTGCGCCGCGCTGTCCACCGTTCTCAGCAATGAGCGTCAGTACACCTAGCTCATCTTCACACCGTATTTGGCAGGTGCTGTCAGCACTCCCATCCTAAAGATGAGGATTCGGGCACACAGCAAGTGAACCCCGCCCCAGAACACAGCGGTTAGCCACAGGGCCGGGCCTGATGGAAGGCAGCAGCTCCCGTGCAGCAGGACCAGTGAAAGCTGCTTGGGCCTGCACCTAAACCCAGCCGGACCCACCGCTTCCACAGCGGCCGCACCTGCACCTAAGCCCCGCGGGACCCGCCGCTTCTCGGGCGGCCACACCTGCATGCCGTGGTAGCCCTTGCCCGAGTAGGCCATGAGCAGCACGATCTTGCGCTTGGGCAGCTTCCCGCGCCGCTCCTCGTCCCCACCGCTCTTGACCTTCTTCGCCGGATGCTCTCCGTCCTCCCAGACGCGGACACCCCCGGCCCAGCAACTGTGGGACCTCCAATCCTGGGGGCGCGCGGATCCCGCGGGCGGTGGCTCCGCGTTCCCGGCCATGCGCGGCGAGCTGCAGAGAAGAGCAGCGTGAGCGGGGGTCCGGTCGGCACCGCGCGGGGTGGGCTGGGCGGGCGTGGCGGGGTCGCCCGGCGTCGCGGTCATTACCAGGACGGACGCGGTCCCAGGCGCAGGCTCCAGCGTCCGCAGGCTCCCAACAGCGCGCGAAGCTGGAGGCCCATGCGCAGGCTACCAGCGAACCCGACCCCGCCCTGACCCCCGAGCCCTGACCCCCCAGTGTCCCAGCCCCGCCTCTGCCGACCCTAACCTCTCGGACCCTGACGCTGCTGCCCTGTTCCTGCTGACCCCTGACCTCCGGGAACCCGGCGCCCCAACCCCTCCCTAGCTAACCTCTGACCTCTCGGACCCGCACACCCCGAGCCCGCTCCTGCTGGCCCCTGACCTCTCGGACCTTGATGCCCCAGCCTCGCTCCTGCTGACCCCTGACCTCTCGGGCCCAAGCCCAAGCCCCGCCTCTGCTGTCCCCAGACCGCCCCGGGATCCTGACGGCTAAACTCCAACGTCCCCTGACACCCAGGTTAACCTCTGACCTCCCTGGCCCCTTCACCTCCCGCCCCGCCCAGTGGGCTTTCCTCGGGAGTCGAGGAGACCCGGACCACCCGCGTAGGGACCAGAGAGGCTCGCCTCGCATCAGGCCCCACTCTCTACGCGGCTGACTGAGCCGGAGCCGGACCACGTGGGCGAAGGCGGAAGTGGAACGAGCGGCTGGACGGCGGCCGAGCGCGGACAAAAATTCTTCGGAAGAGGCGGGGCGGGGACAGGGATGAGAGGGATTTGCGAGGTGGGATGGGGGCGGAGATTAGGGTGATGGGGGCGGGGATTAGGGTGTTGGGGCGGGGATTTTGGGGTGTTGGGGGCGGGGATTGGGGGGTGTCAGGGACGGGACACGAGGCCCTCCCGGATCCGGCACCGCGGCCGCGCGGCGAAACGTGCGAGCAGTGGTCGTGCCGCCGCCGCCTCCCGGGTGCTGTCGCCCGCCCAGCGGAGCAGTGTTCGGAAACTCCGAGCCCACGCCGGCCCCGCTCCTCTCCGCTGCCGGGTCCCCTCCCACGGGCTCGGCCCCCAGACCCTCAGTGGCACCCACCCTGTGCGGCCCTCGTGTGGCCTCAGCCCCGCGCCCCGTCCCGGTTCCACAGACGCTGGGGCGCAGGGGCGGCTCCGCCCTGGCCTTCACCCGCACTATGGAAGGGGTCACCGCTCACCGCAGCCTCCGCCTCCGGGCTCCAGCGGTCCTCGCAGGCGCGCGCCACCACACCAGCTAATTTTTTCTTATTTTTTATAGAGATGCGGTCTCCTGAAAAGTGGCCACTCTTTTCTTGTGGCGGGGAATCAGAGTTTTGCTCTTTCGCCAGGCTGGAGTGCAGTGACGGGATCTCGGCTCACTGCAACCTCCGCCTCCCGGGGTCAAGCGATTCTCCTGCCTCAGCTTCCCGAGTAGCTGGGACTACAGGCGCCCGCCACCACGCCTGGTTAATTTTTTTTTTTTTTGTATTTTAGTAGAGACGGGGTTTCACCGTGTTAGCCAGGATGGTCTCGATCTCCTGACCTCGTGATCCGCCCGTCTCGGCCTCCCAAAGTGCTGGGATTACAGGCTTGAGCCACCGCGCCCAGCTTTTTTTTTTTTTTTTTTTTAAGAGACCAGCTCACTATGTTGCCCAGGCGGATCTCCAACTGCTGAGCTCAAGCGATCCACCTGCCTCCCCTCCCGAAGTGCCAGGATTCCAGGTGTGGCCACTGCGCCCACCACTTCCTTGCCTCCTCTCCCAAGCTTGCCCTCCTGTCCTCCTGCTTTCCCTTAGAGAAACTCATATGATTCTGGGCCGGCCCAGATAATCTGGTATAATCTCAAAATCCTTAATCCCATATCTAGGGCCACAATTCAGCCAACCACAAGCTTGAATTTGGGGAATGGGCCATGGAGGTGTTGGGGAGAGCATGCTCCTGGCAGTGCAAGGGTGGGGAGGCAGGAGCCAGCCGTCTGCAGCAGCCCCACTCCTGCCCTCCAGGGGCTGCACCTCCTCCTACAGGTGAGGACTCAGCGGGGCCTGGGCACTGTGCCCACCTGGAGTATGCAGGTAGAGAAACCACAGGGCTGCGTGATGAGGGACTGATAGGAAAAGAGGACCAAGGGGCCCGGGGCCAGGTTGTGTGGGGCCCTGTGGCATTGGCTATGAGTGAGATGGGAGCCCCAGGGATCCAATCTGACACCCCTTCCCAAGGGGTACTCAATGGGCTGTGTGTGGCTTGTGAGGAGCTGGTGGCCCAGGCAGTAAGGGGAGGCAGGAGGGTGATGCAATTGTCCAGGTGGGGGGGGGCAGCTCACCTATACTAAATGACCCCCCAGGAGGGTAACCCTCCACCAGCCCAGGCTCCAGGACTGAGGCAGGGGGTATGGACAGGCACCCAGGGGGCCACAGTTCTATGAGAGTGCAGGCACCAAGGCCTGGTCCCGCTGGCTTGGGGTGTGCAAGGATGAGGTCCCTCCTGCACTGCCACGGCTTCCCCTGGGCCCACCCTCACCACCTGGCTCTGGCACATGGACCTTTACAGCAGCTTTATTTACCACTGCCCAAACGTGGAAACAACCAATATGTCGGCAGGTGAATGGAAAAACTGTGGTACCTCCAGACAATGGAATACTATGCAGCTCTAAAAAGAAATGAGGCCAGGCACGGTGGCTCATGCCTATAAATCCTAACGCTTTGGGAGGCTGGGAGGGTGGATCACTTGAGGCCAGGAGTTTAAGACCAGCCTGGACAGAGTGGCAAAACCCGTCTAAAAATACAAAACTTGGCCGGGCGCGGTGGCTCAAGCCTGTAATCCCAGCACTTTGGGAGGCCGAGACGGGCGGATCACGAGGTCAGGAGATCGAGACCATCCTGGCTAACACAGTGAAACCCCGTCTCTACTAAAAAATACAAAAAAATAGCCAGGTGAGGTGGCGGGCGCCTGTAGTCCCAGCTACTCGGGAGGCTGAGGCAGGAGAATGGCGTGAACCCGGGAGGCGGAGCTTGCAGTGAGCTGAGATCCGGCCACTGCACTCCAGCCTGGGCGACAGAGCAAGACTCCGTCTCAAAAAAAAACAAACAAACAAAACTTAGCCAGGCTGAGTGCAGTGGCTCAGGCCTATAATCCCAGCTACTCAGAAAACTGGGGCACAAGAGTCGCTTGAGCCTTGGGAGGTGGAGGTTGCAGTGAGCTGAGTTCCTGCCCCTGCACTCCAGTCTGGACAACAGAGCGAGACTCAAAAAAAAAAAAAAACACACAAAAAACAAAAAGACACGAGCTCCCAGGCCCTGGGCATAGTGTATGTTTCCAACTATGGGACATTCTGAAACAAAAACAACTATGAGGACAGGAAGATGAGGGGCCAGTGGAGCTAGGCTGGGAAAGGGGAACAGGTGGAGCCCAGAGGACCTTAGGGTGACGTGTGGCATGACACCTTTGCAACACCCAGTGTACATCCAGTGACCCCATGATGTGAACTGCGGACTTTGGGGGGTAACACAGAACCTGTTGTATTAGAAGTGTCCATGATTTTTGAAAATCTAAAATCTGAATATTGGGTTCAACAGCAGAGACAAAGGCACTGCACGAACCTGACGTGTTACTGACGGGAGAGAGGGCAGATGTCTCTGTACGTCCTACTCAATTTTCCTACAACTATAAAACTGCTCTAAAAAAATATTAAATTCCATGTTTGCAGTAACTGGGCATTTCTTTACATCACAGACGTACCAGGAGGACCACAGCGCCCACAGCCTGGCAGCTGCCCCACCACACCTCACCCGGTGCTGAGCGCAGCTGTTCCTGTTTGAGGAGGCTGTTTGGAAGCAGCCTGTCTTGGGCTCAGAAATCAAGGTCTCTGCCTTCCCCTTCCTCGAGAACACCAACCTCTCAATGAACTTTCACTTCTTATTGCGGTTAGCAGTTTTTAGCAAGTTATTTTTATCTAATAAAAACAATATACAGTTTAAAAAATGCAAACCCTACAGGAGTTCGAGACCAGCCTGGCCAACATGTGAAACCTCATCTCTACTAAAAATACAAAAAATCAGCCGGGCGCAGTGGTGCATGTAATCCCAGCTACTTGGGAGGCTGAGGCGGGAGAATCTCTTGAACCTGGGAGGCGGAGGTTGCAGTGAGCCAAGATTCTGCCACTGTACTCCAGCCTGAGCAAGAGTTACTCGTCTCAAATTAAGAAAAAAAAAAAAAAAAGGGCAAAGGATTTAGATGTTCCTCCAAAGACACACAAATGGCCGCCAAGTACCTGTGATGCTCAACGTCAGGACCCCTTGGGGAAATGCAAATCAAAACCACAAGGCGAGGCCTTGGAGGCCCAGCTGCTCAGAGGCTGCAGTGAACAAACAGCCTGAGGCTTCTTGGAAATTCACACAGAGCTCCACCTGGCCCCTCCTAGGTGTATCCCCCAGAGGAGTCAAAGCAGGTGCCCCAAGCTGTCCCAAGGTGGGTGCCCTGCCCTCTGGAGTCTGTGCACCCTGTGCAGGACCTCCAGCTTGGCGGGAGAGGCTTCCTGCAGCACAGGAGTCTACACTGTCCCTCACATATCCAGCTTCTGCCCTGGGGCTCTGCTCCTAAGGCTGTGTCCGGCCATTGTGGGCACCAATGGAGGGGGCCCTGGGGCTCCTGTGCCTTGGCTGAGAAAGAAAATGACACAACCCTGAGAACAGTGACAAGCCAACGAAGACAAGAGGTGACACCAGCCCAACAATTCCAAAGGTTTATTTCCTTAAATTGATATTACACAATATAACGCAAAGGGCAGGAAATCACACAAAATTTGCTTTAAAATAGACAAAGGGTCCAGCACTATCAAGAGAACATTCAACCAGGGGCGGCAGTTGAGGAGCCCAGGACCTGCTTGGACACACGCACACGCGGCCGCGACGGAAGCAAGAGGACCAGGACGCCAGGCAAGATCCCCGTAGTGCCAGCTTCCCAGGACTCAAGATTCCAGTCGGCCATGAAGCAATAAATACTAACGTGCCCCACAAGGTGAGAATAAAGCCATCAAGGTGATGAGGAAGAAATCACGGGGATATTCTTCTTCTAAGTCCAAGCACAGTGGCAATATTTCAAGTATTGCAAAGAAAAACACACACGTGTGTATTTTTGTCTGTTATGTGGCGTGTGACCCTGGACCCCCCCGCGTGGGTCCGTGGCCCCACCGCTGCCTCCCGCAGACTGGGGACTCGTTCAAGTATCTACTGATCCAGGCTGGGCAGACCAAGGGAGGCCCAGGCAGGGTTTGCAGCACATGCCCGCCTGGAATCCGGAAGGCAGGCCTCTCTGCGGACACCCTCAGTGGCCCTGGGCAAGGCCGAGGCAGGGAGGGACAGGACTGTCACCAGGCCTACCCTGCCGAGGGGCTGACACCACAGCTGGCTGCCAAAGCTGGACAGGGAGCTTTTGCATATGTTACTTTATTCTTTGCATGAAGTATTCCCCTCATCTGCCCCCAGGCCCAGGTGGGGAGGGTGCTGGGCACACACCTGTCCTGCTGCAGCCACCGACACAGGTGTGCACAGAGCAGCCTCACCTGCCTGCCGTACGCCCCTGCGCCATCTGCCTCTAACCTGGCCCAGTCCTTGCCCTCCCAAAACCAATTCTTAAACACCTACAAGTTTTCTCCTTTAAAGAAAAAATTAGCTGCATAAAAATAAGACACATTTTAGGAATAAAGTGTGAAAGATTACAAGACGTATCCAGGGCTTAGAGAACACGGGGCCACTGCTGCCGGTCCCTAGAGGAACGCTTGAACAAAGAACTGCCTCTGCCTCTGGCGCAGGGCCCCACTCACCCTGGAGCCAGTTCTCCCCTTGAGGTCCAGACCTGGGCAGCTCTGTGGCCCGGTGCTCAGGCTTGGGGGCCCTGGCATGTGTCCGCTTATGTGTATGTACAAACACCAGGCCACTGCCAGGAATCACTGCCCAGCAGTCCCTGGTGAGGTCCAGATTCTGTCTCTATCTGCATAAAGTGCTTGGGTGATTGACAAAGCTGGGTGGGTATCTCGGAGGGAGAGGCTCCTGGAGACCGGGGGACGCTGAGGCCGCAGGCTCTTCCTGGGCACAGTGACTGCTGACCTGCCCTAAGCAGGAGCTCGCTTTGGCTTTGAGTCGGCAGCGGTCTCAGGCCCTTGCCTGTCCTCCAGGGCTGCCCCGGGGCTAGAGGGTGGTGGCACCCACGCCTGCTGTGCCAGGCAGCCAGAGGGGCAGAAGTTCTGTGATCCCCACCTGTACAAGATGGGAGACACCCCCAAGCTGTGTGGGTCCAGGTGTGCTGGTTCTGCCCCATGACCGGCAGGGAGGCCGGCAGGCTGACTGTCCGTGGGGCCCAGGGCAGGGCTCAGCACCAGCGATCAGTGCCATGGGCTTGTCCCGAGGAGTCCAGCCAACACAGAGCCCACCCTGCAGGGCTCGGCAATACCTGGACCCAGCCAGACCAAAAAGGTCAGGCACAGATGCCAGTCAGCAGCGCCGAGAGTCTCCGCTCAATGCACAGCTTGCCTGTGGAGGGAGCGGGGGGAGCGTGAGGGAGACGCCCAGAGCCCTCAGCCCCCAGCCCAGCCTGGCACTCACACTTGGCGACGTTCTCGATGTCGGCCTGGTCTGAGAGCATGTGCTGCAGCCCCTCCAGGAGCAGCAGGGCCTTGTGGTAGCGCGGGACGCAGCCCTCACGGTGCTGGAACATCTCGTCCAGGGCGGCCGACTGCACCTGGGGGCGAGGGCAGAGGCTGGACAAGGCCAGCTCACCCCACTCCCTCCCAGCGAGGGCTGCCCTGCACCCACGGCAATGGCCCAGGGCTGGCAGACAGGCCCTCAGGGCAGTGACATCAGGGGGTGAGTGCTGGCACAGCCTGCAGTGCAGAGGGGATGGTCACAGGGCCACAGGAGACGCTGCCTGGAACCAGGTGACCCTGGCCAGCACTGTCAGCCCTACCCCAGGACAACAGAGTGCCCGCCACTCAGTCAGTGGCGCCCAGGCCCTGCTGCTCCCTGGGCTGCCTGGGTGGGAAGCAGGGGCAGGAGGGAGGCTGACTTTTCCCATGTTTGTTCAGACTGGATTTTTACTGCATGCATACATTTTCTTAGAAAAGGAGACTCAGGCACTCATGAGTTTTTGCCTGTAATCCCAGCATTTTGGGAGGCTGAGGCAAGATGATCACTTGAGCCCAGGAGTGAGAGGCTGCACTACACTTCAGCCTGGGCAACAGTGCAAGACCCTCTCTTAAAAAAAAGAAAAGAAAAAAAGGGGGGGCCCCACCTCAGAAGCAGAGGAAGCTCTTCAGAGCCCAAGCAGGGAGCCTGTGCCCACGGTACCAGCTGAGTGCACCATACTTCTAGGCAGGTTGTCTGGGACCAGGTGCTGCTTCTGGAGGCTGACACCTGACTACGAGGCCTGAAGACCAAGTCTCTCATTTTACAATTGGGGAAACTGAGTCTCGGGACGAGGCATGGCAGGATGCACATGGGCCACAGCACCCATGCCATCAGGGATGCACCCAGCCAAGCTGCAAGTGCCTGCAGGAGGCTGGGGGGCATCATGCTGTCATTTCAAGACCTCCAGAAGTGACACCCAAAGTCTCACCAAGCTGGCGGGCATCAAGGTCCCCTCCCAGTGGAGACAGCCAGCCTGGAAGTTCCTGGCCCCTGCCCCACTGGTGTCTGTCTGTCCCGTACCATCTGCACAGCATGGCTGAAGATCAGCCTCTCGGCAGTGATGCTGTGGATGCGGTCCAGGAGCCGCTGCTTGTCCAGGAAGAAGCGCTGCAGCCGCAGGCTCAGGCCCTGGCAGGACACCACGCTGGCCTTGTACAGCTCATTCAGCCTGCGTACCACTGCAGAGGACGAGGGTGGTCAGCTCAGGGTGCGGCAGACACGGGGCAGGGCTGAAGTGGTCATGATCTGCCCTGTGCACTGAGCGAGCACATCCCTTCCTCCCTGCTGTCCCGGGTGCCATTCGACCCCACCGCCTCTGTGCTCTGCACGCTGGGCCAGGCCCCAAGGCCTTTGCACCTTTGCACAGGGGCCTGCTCAGGCAGCCTCCCTGTCACCCGGACAGTTGCAAGGCGGGCTTCCTCCCCAACCCCGCGTGTGGGCTGAGTGGTCACAGCCCTCACCCTGCTTCACGGTGGACGACAGGCAGAGCTTGCCGGCCCGGATCTGGTCGATGGCAGTTTGCAGGCCGGAGGACAGTAGCTCGGCCACCTTCAGGTACAGGACCAGCTGCTCCGCAAAGCTGGGGGTGGCAGGCAGAAAGGAGGCAGGTTGGTCCTGGCCCCCAGGCCACCACCCGCCCCACCCTGCCCCAGCCCTGGTAGCACCCACCCCCATTCTCGGCTCAGCAGGCTGATCTGGTCAGCCACCACACTCTCCTGCAGCTGGTACTCAGGGCCCCCGGCCGCCTCGCTGGCGCTGCCCTTCAGGGCTGCGATCTCCAAGACGTGCTGCACGAACAGCAGCGTGAAGCGCAGGCCACGCAGGATCTCGGTGTGCTCTTGCTGCAGAAAGCGGTCGTCAGGGTGGCACATGCTGCCCGGGCTGGGAAGAGGCTTATCTATCTCCCTTGAGACTCACTGATGACGCCTTGGGGAGGCAGGGCAGGGTCCCCTCCCTTGCTGTAGCTCGGGCAGCTGGGATGTGCCCCACCCGACAGCCCACACCCGCTCCAGCCAGAATGGAAACCTTTGCTCACTCCGGCCCTCACCTCCATGAGGGTCTCCTCAGGGAGGTCGGGGGCCTCGAAGGTCACAGCCCCCTCCAGGTTGGCAGCAATGGGGTCAGCAAAGCTGCAGCTGTGCCCTGGAGCAGGGAGCTCGGGGGCTGGGGCCTCGCTGCAGGCCCCAGGCACCAGGTGGCGGGCAGAAGAGCCAGCGGAGCCAGTGGAGCCCACTGCAGGGAAAGGGCGGTGAGGGGCATGCCAGGACAAGCAGACACCGTGGCCCCCATCCCCCACAGGCTCCCACACCTCCAGGGCCCAATGTGCCTCTGCCTTAGTTTACACCCTGTTACCTCCCAAAACTCTGACAGGAGAAGCAGAGCAGGTCCCTAGAGCCCCTACTCAACCTCTTGCCACTCACCACGACCCCCAGCTCCCCAGCTCAGGCCAAGGGCTGCGGTACCCATCAAGGGACCCTCTGGGTATCCCGGCCCCCAGCCCAGATCCGCCTGGGAGAAGGGCAGCTGCCACTGTCTGGGATGGGGTAGGTGGGTGGCCTGGGGTGCTACTGTGTAATATGGGTGGGCCCGAGGGCCAAAAGGACCTAAAGGGCAAGGCAGTCCCCCACCCTCACCATGGGGCTGGCAGGTGACCCCAGCGATGGCAGCCCCTGGCCAGGACCAGATGCCCACAAGCCCGCCCCTCCCCAGGCAGAACCCACAGTGGGGACCCCGCCAGGCCCCAGGCCCAGAGCATCCCCACACGCCACTGGCTGGGGAACTGAGGGGCACGCCTGTCTGCGTGGCCCGTGCTCATCAGGGCGACTCCTGACCAACACAGCACAGCCCACGGCAGCTGGGCAAGGAGGCCACAATCCAGACACCGTCCCTGCTGAGCTCATGTTTTGGGGATAAATGGGAACGAGTACCTGTCCCTCACAGGTTGAGTGGCAGGGGCAGCCTGCGGGGCGGGTACCAGAACCACGTCCATTTTGCAGATTGGGAGACAGAGCGTGGGTTTCTCAGGGGCCTGAGCTGCTTCCTCAGGCACCCCCGGGCTCTGGGGGGCCATAGGCCAGCGACCCGAGTTAAAGGATGCCCCCCTTGTCTAGGGTGCTGCCACCACCCCAAAAGGGGCAGGGCCTCAGCCTAGCCAGCCCTCACCTGAGAACATCCTGGTGCGGGGGCCCTGGGGCGGCGTGCTCCCGCTCGGGGGGGAGCCCACGGTGAAGACTACGGGGGAAGGGCTGCTGGCGCCCCCAGCACGGGCTCCGGGGTGCAGGCTCCCTCCACAGCCAGCTGAGGGTGCTGGGAGAGCAAGGAAGGGCTCAGGAGCATCCTGGCTGCCCGCCGCCCCCATCCCACGGCCTCTGAGCCCCACCCACCGATCTCCATGGGCTTCTCCTGCAGGCTCTCTGTGCTGCCCGGCTCCGGGGCTTGTGTCCCAAAAGCTGCCTTAAGGAGCAGGTCAGTGAGGCGGCTGGTGCTGAAAGACCTGCGGGAGGGTACGGGGCTGTGCTGGGGCCTGGCCCACTCCACCCTAACTGGACCTTGAGGGGCCCCTCTGCAGGACAGACACACGTAATGCACGGTCCCCTGGCCCACCTCGAGAGGCAGACACTCCTGTCACCCCAGCTTACAGGTGGGCATGGTGAGGCTCAGGACGGGGACCTGCTGGGGGTCTAGGGCCAGCCATGGGTGGGCCAGGCTCTCTGGCACCCAGCCACACTGGGCACCCACAGAAGGGCAAGGCCAGGCTTTTCCTGTTCCACCCCCAAGAAGTACAGAGCAGAACAAGGCAGGGGAAAGGGGCAGCCCCCTCAGAAGCCCATCCAAGGCCTGTTCCCTCCAACTCACCGGCCAAAGGGACCCTTGGGGTCCTCGCCTGGCCGCAGGCCAGGGCCCAATGGCTGACCATGGAAGGGTCCCACCTCAGAGAGGTCGGGCAGTGTCCGGTTTCGAGGGGGCGTCATCACCACGCCCTGCCGGGCTAGGAGGGCCAGCAGGTTCTGGGAGCTGGGGGTCTTTGGGAAGTCGAAGGAGGGTACAGCCTAGGAGGACAGAGATGGGGTGAAGACCGCCCTGCAGGTCTGCAGCCCTGGGGCCCAGTGCCTGTGGGAGGTGGCCAAGTTGGCAGGAACTGGCAAGGTGTGTGGGAGTGGACTGAGCACGAGCCCAGGCGGCAGTCAGAAGGTACAGAGCTGCCTTCCTCAGTCTTTGTGCTGGCCTGGTCACTCCCACCCCTCTTCCCCAGGGCTCTGTGCCCCTGGACACATGGCAGTGCCCATTACCTTGGTGGGGGAGCCCAGAATGGGGGGCAGGGGGTTTCGCTGCAGGAAGTCGGGCAGCTTGGGTGAGCCCCGCAGGTTCCGGCAGGACTGCAGCCCGTGGGACGGCTGGGGAGGGCTGGCCTGTGGGGGGCTGAACACGGCTCCCAGGGGGTCCGTGGGGGGTTTGGGCAGCTTGGGGCGGACGACGTGCAGGTCAGACAGGTTGGGGGCACTGTGCAGGCGGCAGCCCAGCCCGGAAGTGCGGGTAGAGTGCTCGGGCACAGAGGAGCCTAGAGAGGAGGACAGGCCTCGTCACGACCTTGCGGTCCAGCGCCCCAGCCCTAGGCCCCGCTGCTGCCACACGGAGGCCCCTTGGGGTAGACGGTAAGGCCCCACTGTTTTTTTTGAGACGGAGTCTCGCCCTGTCGCTCAGGCTGGAGTGCAGTGGTGCAATTTCGGCTCACTGCAAGCTCTGCCTCCCAGCTTAAACCTGTTAAAGCCACTGTAAAACCTGACCCCCAGACAGCACAGAAGACCGGCACAGAGGGGATGAGAAATCTGCCCCAGCTCACACAGCCAGGAGCTGGAGAGGCAGTTGGCTTCTGTTCCATGAGCTTCCCTCCCACTCCTTTTCACTTGTTAAAAGCAAGGGTTTTAGACCAGGATGACAACATGAGTGAGGGAGGTCAGCCTCGCACCCCCTCCCACCTCCGGACCGTACCTACCTGGACGAGGGGACCTGCCACCCCGCATCTCCGCTCCCTGTGGGGCGGGCGTCCCGCTCCAGCCTGGCCGCTCAGGGATGGTTCCAACTTGGAGAAAGGAGAGCTCTGCTAGGGTCAAGCTGGGACAGAGACAGCCTCCCCGCCCACCGCCTAGAGACGCCCCTTCCCAGGCCCCAGCCTGCAGGCGCACCTTGAGGGGATGGCGTGTAGGGCCGGCCCCCACCCAGAGACATCTTCCTGGCCAGGGCGCCTCCATGCTCAGCGTGGGCAGGGGGCGAAGGGCTGGCCCTTGCAAAGCCCAGGGGGCTGGTGCTGCCTGACCTGCGGACGGCAGAGGACCTGGGGACAAGGCAGGTATTAGGAGGGGAGGCCTCAGCAGCCCAGGACCCCAGGCCACGCCAAGTGGCTACAGTGCTGACAGATGGCTCCCCGTCTGCTGCGCTCTGTCCAGGTAACTGGCCACACAGTGGGTGTGTGGGAGCAGCTGGCCCCTTAGCATTCCTGCCCAGGGCACCAACCCAAGGCATCCTCACCCTAAAGTCTCCATGCCCTGCCAGACACCCACTGGCCCACACAGCCTTCTGTGAGTTCAAAGAAAGGTACCCTTTCCTCCCAACATTTACTTCTGTCTATTAAAACTGGCCAAAGTCAATACTGATTTTATAAACACAAGAGATTTTACTGATCAGAAAACTATCAAAATAACTTTAGAAACCCAAGACATCAACAAAGTGAATGGTGGTGCTGAGTTACACAGTCCACAGTCTAGACAACTGCACATGGATGATGACCCTGTCCCTCTATGGAAGCCGTGGAAGGGCTCCTGCTACACATGCCCCTGGCCATGCCTGGCTACCTGGGAGCTCTGCACTCACCGAGGTGTTTGGAACTGGGTGGGTGACTGCAGGTTTCGCTCGATGCGCTGGTAGTTCTGCACCTGTGTGGGGACTGGGATGGGGACGGAGGCGCCGCACCTGCTGCTGGAGAACGGGCCAGCCCGGCTGTGGCGGAGAGAGGTCAGCGTCATGACAGACACTGGGGTCACAAGAGGCTGCGGTCATAGAGCTGGGGCACCAGAAGAAAGCCTAGGCCCAGACTTCCTAGCTAGGACAGAGGCTACGCTGGGACCCAT
Source organism: Piliocolobus tephrosceles (assembly GCF_002776525.5). Lineage (NCBI taxonomy): Eukaryota > Metazoa > Chordata > Mammalia > Primates > Cercopithecidae > Piliocolobus > Piliocolobus tephrosceles. Next base: position 129,459,980 of record NC_045443.1, on the reverse strand, counting down.
GCCGGGTCTAAAAAGAGCCGCCTTCTGTGCCTCTACACACACCAGCACTGTGGCACCTGCACCCCACGTGGACTCCCAGTCTGCACCCAGCCAGTGGGAGGCCACCCTGGCTGGGGCCCTGGCCATTCCCGGCCCTACAGGCTCAGAGGTTACAACAGGACTGTGCTGGCCCTGGCGTCCCTAGTTGGTTTCCTCATTCACCTACTCCTGTCAATACCCCTCCCACTATAGTCCCCTCTACAGGACAACCCAGCAGACCCTGCAGTCCTGCGAGGCCTGGGAGAAGGCAGGGACCTCCAGACACAGCAGGCCGGGTCTGGCTGCGACACACAGGAAGCCCAGCCTCCAGCTGGGGGACTGTTCACAGCCCCATCCACCCAGCCTGGGCCCTGCTTACCCTGAGGGACTGGGGGAGCTGCTGCAGGGTGGGGATGGAGATGGGGTCCGGCCGTGGCTCTCCAGGCCCGCAGAGGCCACCAGTGAGCTCCTGTGGGGCAGAAGGGAGGCCAAGGGCATGGTTTTTTTTTTTTCGAGATAGCCTTGCTCTGTTGCCCAGGCTGGAGTGCAGTGGCACAATCTTGGCTCAATGTAACCTCTGCCTCCCAGGTTCAAGCTATTGTCCTGCCTCAGCCTCCAGAGTAGCTGGAACTACAGGCATGTGCCACCAAGCCCAGCTAATTTTTTGCACTTTTTTTTTTTTTTTTTTAAGTAGAGACTGGGTTTTACCACGTTGGTCAGGATGGTCTCGATCTCCTGACCTCATGATCCACCCGCCTCAGCCTCCCAAAGTGGGATTACAGGTGTGAGCTGCCACGGGCCAACATTTTCTTTCTTTTTTTTTTTTTTTGAGACAGAGTCTCGCTTTGTTGCCCAGGCTGGAGTGCAGTGGCACCATATCGGCTCGCTGCAAGCTCTGCCTCCAGGATTCACACCATTCTCCTGCCTCAGCCTCCTGAGTAGTTGGGACTACAGGCACCCACCGCCACGCCCAGCTAAGTTTTTTTGTATTTTTGGTAGACACGGGGTTTCACTGTTAGCCAGGGTGGTCTCGACCTCCTGACCTTGTGATCCGCCTGGCTCAGCCTCCCAAAGTGCTGGGGTTACAGGCGTGAACCGCCGCGCCCGGCGGTCGAGGGCATTTTCAAGTCACACGCGGCACAGAGCTCAGCCAGCCCTGTGCCCCACCAGCCCGTCCGCAGTGGACGTGGCAGTCACAGCCCTCCCTAATGGGCTGATGACTCCAGGCAGGGATAACACGGGCCACTTCCAAGGCCACAGTTCCTCTCCCCTACATTACAGAGGCAAGGGATGGGGGCTCACCCGCTGCACATCAGGCTGTCTGGTGGGGGTTTGGCACTGGGCGCCTCAGCCACCAGGTCACCTGCAGGGGAGACAAAGCTGGGCCTGGAGTCCTTGCTGCCTGCCCAGGGCCACCCCACCCCACTGAGGCTCTCTGCTGGATCCCCCCCCACACTCCACCTTGCAGGGGCCTCAGCTTGTACAGTGGCCTTGCGGGGTGCAGGGCCTTGGCGGTACGGTCCAGACTGCCTCCTCCCTGCCAGCCCCAGGCTAGTTCCGGGAGACCAGAGCGCGGCCTGCCCCCCTTATCCCCACTTGGATTGTGTGCTTCCTGTCTCCAGGGTCCTCAGCCCCAGAGACCCCTGGGGTCCTGCCCTACAGCCTTTAGCCAACTCCAGGATGGGCGGGGGAGGTCAGGCATCCACAGCCCTAAGTCTGGACCCAACCCCGTCCAGGAATCCCCAGGTTCCCGCCCCCAAGGAGGCTCTGCCCGGCCCCCGGTGTCTGTCTTCCTATTGCCCTGACAGCCGGCAAAGGACCAAGGCCCTCCCCGGGTCTGTCTGGGGCTTGGCTCAGGCCTCCCCACCCCCGCAGGAGCCATGCTGACGGGAGATGCGGAGGGCTCTGCATGAGTCATTGTGTCCCTGGCAGACACGGGGACCAGTGCCAACCCAGACTTCCAGCAGCTTTGGGACAGCCAGGGACAGAGTGCAGGGCCTTCGGAGGAACCACAGACCCCAGGCCTGCTCCAAAAGTTTAGGCACCTTCTTTCAACAAACACGTGGGCAGCCCCTGGCCACCATGGAGCAGGGGTTCCCCAAAAGCCAAGGAATAACCCACCTGCAGGGTGTGGCGGCAATAAGAGCTGCTGAGAAACAAGGTAGGGGTACACAGCGGCAGTGTGGGAGGAGCAGGAGGTGAGCGGCCCCCACCCATTTGGAAGAGCAGCACTGTCTGGGGGGACCAGGCCTACACCCTCCAACCTCCTACTGACCACTAGGAGGACCCGGCTCTGATTCCCAGAGTGGTTTTAGGAGACGCGGCCTCCCCAGCCAAGCAGAGCTGATGCCGGTGGCTCCCAGGGGCCTACCCTGACTGCCCGTAAGTGGAGATGGGCCACACACAGTGCATCCAGTACATGCAGTACACTGTCCCCACTGCACCCGAGGCGTCACCTCCAAGCCCAGCATTCTCGCTGACCTGGAAACTGCGCGGGGACCATGACGAAGTCGTCTGTGTCACAGGAGGAGTCCTTGCTGCCGCCAGAGTCCCGGGAGCTGTGCAGGAAGCCAGCGGCGTCAGCCGGGGAGGTCAGGGTCTTCTGCAGCTGCTGCATCTCGCCCAGGGACTGAGAGTCAATGGAGAGGCTGGTGAGCAGGTCTCGGGGACACAGACACTCAGGAGAGCAAATTCCCCCTCCTCTGGGATGGCCCAGAGCCCCAGTAAAGATCAGGGCGCTGGGGCTGAGAAGGGCTGGGGGCACATTTCTTCCTGTGCTCTGCCCTCCTCTGTACCTCCACAGGACTCCACTCAAAGGCCGGCCTTGACCTCGCAGGGACAGGCCCCCCGATGAGCCACTCCCACCACGCAGCCTGGGGGGGTTGAAGCCCTCAGCTCCCAGAAGCTCTGGGAGGCCCTGTTTTGGGGAGCTGCTCACCACCTGCCCTCTGCACCTCACTTTTCCGTTTGCACAGCCAAGAGAGCGAGGTGCCGTGGGGGGCGTGTCCAGTGAAGAGGCTGCCACCCCCAGTGGACCCTGCTCTGAGGCCAGCACCATGCTAAGGCCCAGCACACACCATCCATGCGGTGGTGGCTAAGGCCCCAAGTGCCCCAGGGCAGCTGTGCAGAGGGCCATACCTCCCTACAGCGCAGTGCTGCCACGCTCCCTCACCACATCTGAGCTTCTGGCCATGATACAGGCAGACAACCAAAGTCAGAGGACCGGTCCCTGGTCACAGAGCAGGGGGCCAGGCCAGGAGAGCCCACACACAAAACTCTACCACCAGCCACTACGCCATGCCCAAGAGCCAGGTTCCAGGTCGGATGGACAGAGGCACGGGGGTTCATGGCCAACTCAGGGGCTCTACAGACCCCTCCCATGTCACACAGGGAGTGCCACCATCATGTGGGGCCATCAGCCTGCAACCCTCCCCATGCTGAGTCCAGTGGAAGACACCACAAAAGAGACCAGGGGTGCAGGTGCCAGTGGGCCAAGGCCATACGCTACTTCTGTCTGCGTCAGCACAAAACCCAAGACAGGACCAGACCAAACCACCACCCTGTTGGCCTCTGGGACCTGAGGGCTGTGGGTGTTGGAAGGGGCCGTCGCCTGTGTGTGGGGCTTCACCATCTGACAGAATGAACTCATCCATGTCTTTCGTGACTCACACAGACAACAGAGGTCACAGCACGTCCCCGCGGGGGCCCAGGGCTGGAGCCCCTGACTGCTGAGTGGGGCGAGAAGCTGTCAGGCCCCTGGGGGGGGCAACTCACCGGCGGGGAGGCCAGGTGGGAGGTGGAGCTGCTGCTGGAGCTGCTGCCGGACCCCGAACTTGGGTACGAGGGCACAGGCACAGGTGGGGCTGAGAGAAACATGCATAGGTCAGTCTGGACCATCCTCCTGTCTCCTTACCCTTGAGCCAACCCACGGACTGGACAAGCTCAACCGTATCCCCTGCACTTCCCGCTACAACCTGACCAGCAGGGAGGGAGGCTCCCTCCTGGACCAGCCCATGACAGCCACAGGGCAGCACCAGCCCCTCCAACACCCCATCCCCATCCCAAGCCTGCTGCATCACGCGAACCCTGGCCTTGGGGTCCCCGCTGCAGCAGAGTAAAGGGCCGGGTGTTCTGCCCTCCCTGGGAGCTGGCCGCAGCTCAAGACCTGCTCCCTCTACCCCACACTCAGTGCCTAACCAGACCCCAGGAGGATGGGGTGTAGGGCCCATCCGGAGCCCCAGGACCCACAGAAACTCACACTTCCTGACGGAGGGGCTGGCATCGAGGAAAGGGTGATGGAAAAACTCATCTGCAGGAGGAAGGAGGAGTGAGGCCTCAGGAGGGCCCTGCCTCCCCAGGGCCTGAGCTCCAGTGGCAGGGTGGGCACCTGCCCGGGCAGAGGTGGAGCCCCTGCCTGCGCTTGGCTTTGGAAAGGGCAGTGTGCACGTGGGGCTGGGTGCGAAGCGGGTGGGCTCTGCTCACATCAGCAAATGCAAAGAGGGAAGGTGGGGGGCTCCGGCTGCACCCCCGGTGGGCGCTCACCGAAGTCCATGCGCTCCTTGTGGTTGCGCTGGAGCAGAGCCAGGAGCAGCTGCCGCAGCGGGGCCGAGGTCTCCCGGGGGATGCTGGGGTGAGAAGAGGCTGCTGTGAGCCGGGCCTGCGGGGCCGGAGCCCGCGGGGGAAGAGAAGGCAGGAGGGCGCTTACATGGGGACCAACGTCTTGTTCTTCTCGTAGAACAGGCGCAGGTCCTGGGGGCTGCTGGCCTGCGGGGACGGGGACAGCCTGACTGCCAGGGCTGCGGCCGAGCGGGACCAGCCTCTGGGGTCTTGGCGCGTTGTGCCCAGTCGGTCCCTGCCCCAGACGCTGCGAAGCCCGGGGGACACCGGGCGCTGGCGCCGCTGTTTGCTGCTGGAGGTGCGAGCATGGGGGCGGGGAGGGGGCCGCCGACGGTCTCTCGGGGTGTCCACCCCCCAGAACGCGGCCTCCCCGCCCTCACCCACTCAGCCCCGGCGCTGCCCTCACCTCTGACCAGGCAGGCGAGGGAGGCCTCGCGGGGGGCAGCTCCCAGTCACCGCCGGCGGCGCCGCCCCCCCGGGGAGGCCGAGGCCCTGTCCCCACTGGACCCCTGGACGCCCGCCCCGCCCAACCAGGACCCGAGGGGAGCCCGTGGGGCGCGGGCAGGGCTGGCAGGGGGCGTCTGACCGCAGCTGGCGGGCACTTGCGCGGAAGGTGCGGCGGGGGGGCCAGGGCCAAGCCGAGTTACCTGGAAGGGCGCCTTCCCCGTCAGGCACTGGTAGACAATGGTGCCGATGCTCCACAGGTCCGCCTTCCCGTCGTAGTGCTGGGACATGATGACCTCGGGGGCCTGCAGGACCAGAAGCTGGGTCAGTGGGAGGACCCCAAACGCCGACCACAGAAGGAGCCCACCAGGCCACAGCCAACCGGAGCAGAGCCCACCACACCCCAGCCAATCAGAGCAGAGCCTGCCAGGCCACAGCCAACC